>NC_044060.1:24002227-24007227 GCF_902167405.1 Gadus morhua | reverse complement strand
TGCCCCACTTTCTTTTGGCAGCAGTAGCCCAGGGGTTTAGGCAAGTCCATTTGATTCCCAGCTCACCTTACTGTAAGTGTGGAGTTTTCCCTGAGCAAGGTGTCAGACCCTGACCCTGCCGTGGTGTGTGAATGTGTATGAATGTTTGCATGAATTTGTGTATGAATGTGTCTGTGGATCTGATATGAATGTGTGTATGGATGTGTGTAGGTCTGTGTGTATGTGTGTATGAATGGTTCTATAAATGTTTCTGTGAATATGTGTATGGATGTGTGTGTAGGTATGCGTGGATGTTTGTATGAATGGTTTTATAAATGTGTGTATGAATGTATGCATGATGGTGTGTGTGGATTTGTGGATGAATGTGTGTATTAAAGTTTGTATGAAGGTGTGTTTGGTTGTTTGGATGAATGGTTGTAAGAATGTGTGTCTGTAATGGTGAACGTGAGGCACTAATTGGAAAGCGCTTTGAGAGGCCTCAGGTCAGAAGAGGTCTGTACATCAGAGGTGGGCAATTATTTGTCATTGGTGGCCACATAAGAAATTCCAAAATGCTATCAGGGCCGAGGAAATTCTGTAATTTCTTAACAATGAGATTGGACTATAGAACATATATGTTTCATTTTTTTGGAACCGCGAATCTGCAGGCCTGTTCCATTGCCTGCAGAAGAGGCATGCGGGCATGTGGTTGGCGGTCATATATTCGCCATCTTCAAGCCGAAAACCTTGTATAGGGTTTAGAAATGGCGAGTAAGGGGGCAAGTATACGACTTAAAATGTTCTGGACCAAAACAGCCCGATGGAAACAAACATTATCCCTGACAACAACAAACCTCGGCTGCCCTGATCATTCCTATTCAGCTGCATCATGAAGTGCATATAGAAATGTGAGCATGTATTGGGTATTGTGGTGACCTATTTTTGCGTGATGGGGCTGTTACCCTCGAAGGCTTATGGAGGCAAACAATGATATATTTCCAACGCGCTGCCCCGGGACGTGCACAATTACGCTTTGGCCTTTTTGTAGCCGGCTGAAGGAATTGGAATGGTGTTTAAGGTATAGTAACAAAAACTTCAAGTTGTGTTACTATGGTTTAAGCATGTGTCTATGGTGTTCAAGCAATTGAAAAAAACTGTATTATAAAATAAATAAATATGTAACTCTTAGTTATTTTAATTTTTTGGCCCTTGTTTTATCCATGTTAAAAGGAACGCAGCCCAAGCTTTGGTTTTTCTAGTTAGTCAAAAGAAGAGAGCGGTATTTCTCAATCAATTGTGAATCAAAAAATGGAGATCAAATCGACTAGGACCAGATTCTAAACATAACGTGTGGTAGGCATTATGCACCTTAATCCTTATTCCTATATAATCCCTTTCTATAATCCTTGTCTGCCAGTTAGCTTCTCATCCATCCCCAGGCTGAGTATCTCAATGCCTTGTTTCAGGATTAGCTTCAAACCTGTCAGAATCACGGCCTTAAAGAATCACGGGATTAAATACCAGCAACCGGTGACTTTGAAAGGGCTCATGAACTTGCTTGCCATAATTTGGAACTTCTTCAGTCACATCCTATGATATGCGTGGCCTGGCCTTCCGGCCAATCAGAAGTGATGAATCCTGTCATTATGATGATAGCCGAGAGGCTACATGGAGGACTGCTCCATGACTCTTTTCTTCAGCCAGCCTGAGGTCATGAGCCTGGGTGAATGAACCGTATAATCCTTTTTAATAATCCAGTAATAGTCTCAGAAATGCTGATTAAATATAATTTCAAAAAAGGAAGAACATTTCTACAACGTAAATATATTATGGCAGGCAAGTCCTAATAATAGTAAGCAGAAAAACAACACACAACATATTGTTGGCAGAGCCACGATATAGCTCGCCAGGGAATCTTTCAAGAGTCAAATTAAAGAGCAGTCCACAATTTCTGCTCTTTTATCTTATCGCAGTCGTCTTGTTTAACTACAAGAGTGACAAACCCCAGCTGGGGTTGACTTGAATATCATGCCAATTAGTAAACAAGCCAGTGTCCTCCGTCCATGAGTCGTCTCAGTCCACATCCTGCCTGGTGTCTAAACCCCCTTGGTACCATCATTCAGAGCACCACTAATACATTTGACTATTCAGGCTAATTGTTGCCTTGATAACCCTGATTACATTTCTGTCAATACATTTTAGGTGCTGTGGGTAAGATTCAAGAAGTATTGTTTGAGTACCTATCTAACCTGTTAAAAACAGGCATCTGTCAGCTATTAGTGGGGGGGAAATAAGTTGACTTGGCCCCGCCTCTATGGGAAACTTTAGGATTTAGACCACTCACGGCCAATCAGGGCATCTCTTCCCTGATTGGTTCGGGGAATCCATCTTCCTTGTCAATCACAGGTGTGTGAAATTGCAGTTCTCGATGGCAGAGAGCGTGAGGAGGGAGCAGAGAGGGAGTGATGCTCTTTGGTTGCTGAGTAAGAACATGAGAAGGTTCTGCTGAGGGCCTGGCTGGGGTTTCAGCGTATGGCATGGTTAAATTAAAACACTATAATCTGTCATGAATAACTTCCCGTCCCTTTGCTGTCTCGTTACAGTTGACTTATCCTCCGGCTCTAACATCTTCCTGAACCATTACTTCTCCTCCTTGCTGCAGCCTCATACTCACAGACTAATTCATGTGAAAAGTTGTGTGGAGCCTCTCGTCTGTGCTAGGATCCTTGCTTGTTTGGAGTTTGTTTCCTCAAGGAGAAGATGTTTTAGGAAGCATACTTCTGCCTCGGTCTCAGCCTGCCTTTGAGGGATTTGACTTCATGCTTGCACATGTCTTCTATTTGTAACCATAATGAGGACATTGACCCATGAGAGGCTGTTCCTTAGTGAATCCTGTGGTCGTTTTCGTCTAGAGATAGAATGTTGGCTGGATACAGAAAACGCCCCCCCGATAACAAACGGCTAGAGGTCAAGTCTGCGGAATCCCTCCCTGTCTCAAACGTTAGGCTCAAGAGGCTGTTGACCCTGTCCTGGAGGGACTAATGAAGCACCCACTGGAAGCACAGGGAGGTTATCAGGCATGGAAACAGGACCAGATCATCCATCAGCATCCTAATGCTGTTCTTACACCGCACAGATTATTACTCTTTTAGGCCTCTTCTCATAGCCTGCATGCGGCATTGAACAAATGAACACATGAACACATGAACACATGAACACATGTAAGGGTATTGGGTAGATCCACAAACCCATGCCAATGCAGGGAGCGAGGTGTGTGATGTTGTGATCCCGCCCCCGTTGGCCTGCTACAGCCGTCCATCAGAGGGGTGTGTTGTTCTGGCCCCACTCCCGTAGGCCTGCAACCGCCCATCAGGGGTTTGTTTTTTTCTGACCCCGCCTCCGTAGGCCTGTAACTGTCCATCAGGGGTTTGTGTTGTTCTGACCCCGCCCCCGTAGGCCTGCAGCCATCCTTCAGAGCGGCCTCTTGCCCAGCCCTAGTCAGCAGTGCGTCTGATGAAGAGCCATCGACCGCTTTGGGTTAGCCCTTCCCCTTGGGGGGGGGCTGCAGTCCTCTGCAGGGCGGAGGAATCAATAAGAAGGAGGTGTGGAGGGTGGTGTAAATCAGGCAGCCGCCTTCTGCACTATCCCCCCCGCCCCCCACTGGTTTAGAGAAGGAGGCAGGGAGAGGTGGGGGGGGACATCATTATAAGATAAATAAACATCAGATAAATAACTGTCTTGTTTGTTAAGTTCATGCCAATAGGACTTCTAAGTTGAATTTGTAAGATACTACAGCACAGCTAGAGCAGTTATGAGATGGTGTCATATCACCTACACACACGCTGCAGTGACACACACACAAACACACACACAAACATACACAAATATACGCACACACATACACGTTGACACACACAACCCGACACCCACACAGACAGACAGATCTACATACACACAGACACACAGAAATACACGCACCCATTAGTCATATCCTGCAAAACAAAAAGTGTATTTTGTCCCATTCTAACTTCTTGAATATATATCAAATGACATCAGAGTGATGGAAGATACGATCTGAAGGTTTTTCATGGTAGGACAGTTCCGGACACACGCAGTATACCGTTTGCAGTTAACCGTTTGTTCCTAGCTCTCTATGATGGCTACCCAGCCGCAGGGTGGGCCGAGGGGACGTGATGGGAGGGGATTAATATTGAAAATCAGGCGTGAGTGTTGAAGAAGGCTAAGAAGGGCTCAGAGAGGTGCATCAGGCAAGATCATCATCACCAAGCCTTAATGTTGAAGGTTTTCCACTAATATGTTTATGATAAAAATGTAGCAGACTCCGCAGGGCCGAAACTATAAATGTGGAAAAGGAAGCTGACTGCACGGCCTAATGACACCCATCGATAGCCTATTCATTAGCAGCCTGTTCTTCAGGGGAAGGTTATGAGGAACATCTCCATCAGCCACGGGTTCACTCTCAGTCGAGTGGTCTTTAATGCTCATTCAACATGGAACCATCTCTATGTTGAATGTTATATTTCCTTTATACATTACTAGATTATGTCAAACTACTGAAATGAAAATACTATTATTGATAAAATACTACTATACTCAGATCATTGCTCTGCTGATATGATATCATGTTCATGGACGTCCACATGCACTAAACCATCCCTGAGTTATTAGCCTATCAACGTCCTCTCGGCTCTATGAGGCCCCTCTGATGACCCTGATACGTCTGATACATACCTCAGTAGGGTCTACAGAGACCGCATGGTGGGCCCCGAGGTGGGGCCCCGACGAGACCACACCCATATCCTAGGGTCACCCTGAATCCGTTCTGAATAGGGGTGTGTGTGTGTGTGTGTGTGTGTGTGTGTGTGTGTGTGTGTGTGTGTGTGTGTGTGTGTGTGTGTGTGTGTGTGTGTGTGTGTGTGTGTGTGTGTGTGTGTGTGTGTAGCAAGAGACAACTGGTGTGACAGCAGCGTCCTCCCCCAGAGAGTGGTCATAGAGAGAGA
>NC_044060.1:23989727-23997227 GCF_902167405.1 Gadus morhua | reverse complement strand
AACATCTGAAAAATGATTAATGACTGAGAAACGTTCTGTATTTCAATAGGCTCCATTCTGCTTCAGCTAACAATCGGCTGAGAGACTTGCTGGATATATAATATAAAATATTAATAATATAATAATTGGTAGGATGGCTCTTCAAAGTGTCTATGTAGCGCTCCACCTAGAAGTGATGAGAGCTGCTCTCGGTTTTGCCCTGAATCACCCCATCAGCTGCTTGGAGAACCATCAAGATGTGGGCCTCTTTTATATCTCCCATCCTTGTGCCTCCTCCCTCCTCTCTGTCACCTCCCACCAGAATCCACGCGCCACCAGGAAGGCGGCCATGTTTGGGAAGCGTTCCAACTCCATGCGGAGGAACGCCAAGGCTGAGGTCACCAAGCAGGGCTGGCTGTACAAGCAGGTGAGTCCAGCCTTCAGGTCAACACGAGATAGTCAGCCCCCAGTCAGGATGACATCACACTTAGCCTCTAAGGGTTAGAGGCTTGAGATTAGAAAGCGTCCCCTAACTCTAATCACACAAGACCGATTCATTATATCATACCGCAGAGAAATAGCCCTCTTCAGTCAGACAGAGTGATTGGAGTTGAGCGCTCAGATTGGTACATAATGAGTCAGTAAAAAGCAAATATTGAAGTTTAAATTCTGTTTTTGTTTCTATACATACAAACTCAAAATTGGCAATAATAACACTGGGCCCCTCATTTCATCACTCAGACACCCTCAGAACATCTCATGATGATTACTCAGTGTTCCTCAGGTCAACGTTCTCATCACAGGATTATACAAATGCATGTCCCCAAGACCTGCATTTAAGAAATCAAAATAATAATAATTTTCACAAGCACACAAAAGACCACATGTATCCATGGCACGGGCAGGGCCGCTGCTGGCCGTTTCGGTGCCCTAGGCAGCTCGACATTAAATTGTGCCCTGGACAGGACTTCCGAGCGGGGGGGGGGGGGGGGGGGGGGGGGGGGGCACCGGCCCTGGGTGATAGGTTACACAATTAAGATAAAACACAACGGTGGGCCTCTTCATCACTAATTAATATATTGTTATAATTCAATGATTTAATTTATTTATTTTTTTAAACCTTAATTTTTGGTGCTCCCCCCCAGGTAGGCGGTGCCCTACACACTCTGCGTACTCTGCGTAGAGGCAGCGGCGGGCCTGGGCACGGGTTAACCTGGTCCTGACCTTCTGATCTTCTTTGTGTTCTTATTTTATTATTTAGAGCCTTGATATTAGGGATGGGCATTTGAAGAAATTTCCTTGATCGAGCATCGCTAGAGTTATCGATCAATTATCGATTAATCATTAACTTTTTTCTATAGGCTATATTGAAATTCCCGTTGGTAGAAAATGCAGCATGTTTTTATCAATGAAATCTTTATTCCAACAATAATGTATGGGCCAACATTAATACAATACAGTTAACTTGAAGACCTACAACTGTTTAACAGATTTAAAATAATAAATACAGGCATTATAGGTTATAGGCCTATGCGGCGCTCGTAAAGTCCGAACAATGCGCCTACAGGCGCTCTTAAAGGTTTGGAAACGATTCAACAAGACTAAATCGGTAGCCTATTCCAATTACAATAAGTAGCCAACTTATCGGACAACAATAATCAAACAAAGGCAGTAGGCTAAAAGTGGGCATTAAACTGTATAACTGTTTTGAAAAAACGGGGGAAAAAAGGCCGACATATAATGCCTATAGGCTGCAGCCGGCGTGCGGAAAAGGCTCGCAACAAAAAGACGAGCCACCCATTTACAAACAATTGCATGAACTAGTCTATCTAAAAGCAATACCTTATTGAACATATATAAGGCTGAACTTGTTGCTAAAATATCAGCAATATCAGTTTTGGCAAAATGTAACGACTCAAAGAGGCACCAAGCCGAAAGAAAAGCGGAGCGAGAGACAACACATTAAGAAAAAAAAGAGCGACTCACATACAGTGGTGACTGTCCCTACTGTCCATAGCATACAGTAACTCCAGCCTACATATTTTTGTTTAGGAATATAAGCATGTTAACATGCTCGCGGGTCAGACGCGAACGCAGCCTTGTAACTGTCAGTCCAGCAGCAGTAAACACCCGCTCTGACGGGACCGAAGTTGCGGGGATGCAGTGGTATTGTCGCGCTAACTTTGACAGCCTGGGGAACCTTCTTCCATTCACTTTCCACCAGTCGGCAGGGTTGTATTTCTCCCACATAGTGATATTCAATTAAATGCTTCAAGACTCACAGTATGCAACACAACGTCCTTTTGATCGATAACAATATAAATTGATCGACGCATTTCTTAACGATCGATTATCGAGCATCGATTAATTATGCCCATCCCTACTTGATATAGTGATCAACCTCCTGTTATAAATGAGTGATTGAACGTTTCTCCTCCAGGCCAGCAGTGGGGTAAAGCAGTGGAACAAACGCTGGTTTGTCCTCGCAGACCGATGCCTGTTCTACTATAAAGGTATGCTCTCTTTTCTTTCCTCATCTCTGCTGTTTCCTCTTCAACCCTCCTGCCTCTGTTTGTCCTGTTCTGTGGTTTTGCATCTCTCCTCTCTCCTCAAAATGAAGCAACAGTGTATTGCATCTCTCCTCTCTCTCTCACCCACACACACGCACAGCCTAGTAGACTCTAGATACATGCCTGTGCCTCGTTAATGTGACGTCTGACCTGTGTTATTTGGGGTCACATCGTTGCAGCACAAGTTGAAGTATTATTTTTGTCTCACCAGGCATTCCTCTTTGTTTTTTTGTGTGTGTGTTTGTATGTGTGTCTGTGTGTATGTGTATGTGTGTGTGTGTTTATGTCCGTGTGCATATGTGTGTGTGTTGGATTATGCACACAAATGTTCGCTTGGGTGTGTGTGTCCACGCATGTGTGCATGTGCGTGCATGTGCACGTGTGTGTGTGTGTGTGTTTGTATGTCTGTATGTGTGTTTGCGTGTGTGCATGTGATGTGAGTCATGACCAGAGGTTAACGTTACAAACTCATGAGTGTGAACTATGAATGACTATGTAACATCATCAGATTATTATTATAGTACCTGATGGTGGCTCACCACTAGGTGGTGTTAGCCAGTTAACCAAACCAGGCCTAAAGTACTTGATGGTGGCTTGCCGCAGGTGGTGTTACCTATGCTAACAAAACCAGGGGACTCTACGAATTCTCTTTTTTGCATAGGAAATTTCCTTTCCTATGGAGACGACCCGGAAGTGCTTGGAGGAAAGGTTGTTCGAATTCTAAAAAATGCTTAGGAAAGGAGCCTCGATGCTTCCTTTAACCCTCCTTTAGCATAGGTTACTCCTGAGCTTCCTTTGTGAAAGGAAAGGAGATAGTGGTATCCCATAATCCTTTACAGCGGCAATATTTAAAGCAACATAACACAGACAAAGTTTACCGACTCTACGTCAAGAAAGTCAAGAACACACTAATGGAAGATATATAAATATGACAAATAATTATGAAGGAAAGATGTTCCACTTAATGCAATACTGTGCCTCGGCTTTCGGGTGAGCTGCAAAGCAATGGCCGAATGTTATGTTCAGCATGCTATAATCGGGATTCAAACTCTCAACCTAAGGATCACAAGGCATTATCCCATTGAGCCACTGATAAACCTGAACTGCAGCATCATTCACATGGTCGAAATGTCTATTGATAAGCATACAACATCCAGAAACCTCCAAGCACACATTTCTCAAGTGAATTAAGGGCTTTCTTAAAAGCATATACCTGAAGAATCTTTGAAATTCTGGGGAAATTAAACCTTTGTAGTCAAGAACACTAGCGGAAGAAATATAAATATGACAGAGTTAATTGTGAAGGAAAAATTGTTAACGAAGAAGTTCCCCTAATGCCATACTGTGTCTTGGTATACCGATTCTTGGAAACTAATGAGCCGGAATGTTGATTGCCTGATGAATTTCAGGTGCTGTTCAATGTGTTTTTTGAATGAGTGGCAATGACAGAACGTCATGTTCATCTTGTGCTTAATGCTCTAATCAGGATTCATACTCTCAACCTAAGGATCACCAGTACACAGCATTATCCATTTTGAGCCACTGACATTCCTGAACTGCATGAAGCCTCATTCACATAGTGAAAATGTCGATTGATAAGCAGACAACATCAAGAAAACTCCAAGCACACATTTCACAAGAGAATTCAGGGCTTTCTTAAAAGAGCACAGATCTGAAAATTTGCACTGTTAATGGTGTCCACCTAATGATAGCCGTATGGCAGTTTTATACAATAACAAAATGGTCATATAGGCAAAATGGGTGGAGACTGTGGACGTTTGGCTTTTCTATGAAATTGTGGGAAAAGTAAACATTTTTAGAGCAGAAGACCAGGGTGAAAAAGATGCATCTGATTTTAGAGATTAATATGATGAAAGAATTTTGAGTCCAGGTGAATCTGGTGAGGAGAAATAAGGCTAGTTCATAATTTTTTTAAAAAGCACCACCTTTGGGCAAAGTAGGCCTACCACAATTTGGGTTTATTAGTAGTGGGGGATATTAGTATCCACGTAATAATAGTCGTATGTTTTTTTATACAATAACAAAATGGTCATGTAAGAAAAATGGGCTAACTGCACCAACTTTATTGGCCAATATTTCTCAAATGGATCTAAGTGAAACAAATTCTGTTCAATGATTTTTGTGAGGCTTGGTCTAAAGATTTTATGTGGACAGTTTGGTGAATATTTGATTATTTTTGTAGCCTGTGAATCTTTTTATCATGTTTTGCTTTAATATGAAATTGTGGGAAAAGTATACATTTTTAGGGCATAAAACCGGGTTTTATAAATGCATATGATTCTAGAGTTTAATATTCTGAAATGAATTTGAGTCCAGGTCAATCTGGTGAGGAGAAATAAGCCTAATTCATGATTTTTTTTTAGAATAGCGCCACCTTTGGGTGCAGTAGCACACAGTTTATGGGTAGAGGGGGTTATTGGTAACCATACCTTAAATTTGAAGTTTTCGACTTATGGTATAGGCTGCAGTATGACTTTCACAGAAATTGAGGGGACAAAAAAAACGTTACAGAAACAATAGGGGTCAAGCAGCTTCGCGGCTCGGAACCCTAATAATGGATACCAAAAGAAAATGCAAACTTCACATTTAAGAAAGACTATTGGGGCAGTTAATTTCAACATCAACATAAGTTTAGCCTATTTCTTTTCACATGTAAATTAGAATTCAAGTGGCCTAAAATATTCCCATTGGCCAAGTCCGACCTAAGTGATTCTCACTGTTGGCGATAACCTGATTGAAATCAATACGGCAAGAACGCATGGATCAAAGAGTGCTTGTTTAGTCAATATTCGGAAAATTGTAGTTTCACACTAGAGACGCTAGAGGTCGGCAATACCCGCCGTCGCGCTATGACGTCGGTTAGGAAGAGTGGAGTCTAATGCAATTTAAACAGTGCTGTCTTTTCTTATGTTCAGTGACGGTCTTACCATAGAGGCATAGGCCGCGGCCGCTTGGGGGCCCCCAATTATCCTCAAAACAGAGACGAAGCAAGACGAGTCTACACGCAAAAACACAATTAAGGGTTAGGAAAAGGGTTAGGATATAAAGTTACCCAAGCGGCTCAAAAGAAATAAGTTAAAAGACGCCGGTAAGTATTTGGCAACACTGCCAAAGATGACACATTTTTTACGGCTACTGTTGGGGATACAGACAGGAACAACAAAGTCCAAAGCATTGAACATGCCTCTACAGCAGCAGCAGCAGCTAGCTGAAGACCTGTGAGAAGACGTCAATAAGTAGGACTTTGTGTCAGAAGCTTGTGACGTGGAGAACAATCTATCTTTTCTCTCTCATAGACTCTCTCTCTCTCTCTCTCTCTCTCTCTCTCTCTCTCTCTCTCTCTCTCTCTCTCTCTCTCTCTCTGTCATATATAGGTTTGTTTGTAGAATGTTTGAAATGTTCAATCTCAACTGTAATGTCAATTCACTTATAATATCCTGTATCTTGTACATGGGTTTGTTTGCAGAATGATTGAAATGTCAATCTCAAGTGCAATGCAAATTGCAACCTCACTCACACATACAAAGTAAATGATTCATCTTGGCAATTTTTGTGTATATGGCTGTTTGTGATGCTTTGCTAAGTATATGACTGTTGGTGGGGGTTTACCCTAACTACTTGTCTTGCTGGTTATATCGATATTGATTTGATCTTAAAAAAAAAAGAAAAACAGTGCTAATTTTCCTGGCATTTTGGCAAAGACAGGTGTTATCTGAAACCTTATTCTCTTATGGGGAACCATCGTGACTATTATTTTGTGTATTGCTACACTTTGTGTGTTCTCTGCTTTCCATTTTCATTTTGGATTAAAGAAGTGTATGCAGGGTTTAAAGGGGAAGGTATTTTTTCTCTTCTCCAACCTTTACTTCCGCGGAGATTAGCTTTACCTGCCTATCTACCATTCATTCAGTATTTTTTTTTCTCCGTTCTCTTTTAAAGATCGGACGAGGTGGGCCCCATACATATCTTCGCCTTGGGCCCCCAATTTGCTAATGCCGCCACTGCCTATGTTCGAAAGGAAGCACCTTTTGAATAGTCAAATAGTCAAATCTTTTTAGGAGATGCTCAGACGTCTGTTTCTCCCGGCGGGCTTTGGCTTGAGTTTCCAGTTCACTTTCTGGGTCCGGAAATATGTATCCAATACCCAACTGTTCCGATGAGGCGTATAGCCTGGGTGAGAGGTAACACACATGGCCCGGTCCTCGCCAGATTCAGCCATATATTATAGAAGAAACTTGAATTGCTGAAATTCGCTGCAGCACAGGGACTCTGTGTTAGTGTCTATAGAGGGATTGTCGCTCTACGTCACTCTCCGCTCTACGCCCATGTCGTTGGCAAAAAGAAACGAGAGCGACAAGAGCCGCAATCATGTCTTGTTGTGCGGTTGGTTGCACAAACCCTTTTAATAAGACTGATTATCCCATTTATTCTACTTCTTGCTTGCCAACATAATAAAACAATTCAAATACTTTAATAATTATGCTTTTTCTTATTCTTATTGCATGCTTATTAAATGTATACTCTGTTTGTGTTCATCTCCCTCAAAAAGTAGTCCCCTTTAATTGCGATCAATCAAACAAGTTTTTGACACCAACGACATTATCCCGCTTATACCATGGTCATGCGGGAAAAGAAATCAAGGAAAATAAATCAAGATCATTCATTTATATTTTCATGCGTTTTACAATCAAAATATAAAGTTTTTCACATAAATAGGACGGAGCGTAGCTACGACTTGGCAACGGGAGGTATTCTAGTATGCTGAGCTATAAGCCACAGAGTTAACGTTATGGATTGTACATATTTATAATTCGAAATTCGTCCCAGCCTTTATACCACAGATACTCTAGGCTCTATAGCATATAACCATATTGCCATCTTTCTGCCTGCGTATCCGCCGTGTTGATAAACAAATAATGCCTCTATAGAG
>NC_044060.1:23809727-23984727 GCF_902167405.1 Gadus morhua | reverse complement strand
TATTGCAAAACAATATCATTGGTATAGCTTGCATGGAACCACCTGTGCTGTAAATGTGGACCCTCAAGTGTGCGTAGTCGTCACATCGAGTATGTCAGAAGAGAGGAAGATGTGGAACATCAAAATAGCGCCAGGTGTCGTGCATGTAAACCTACGTGCAAACCTACGATGGTGTAAGATATTTGGAAATACGCATGATGATTTGAAGAAGCACAGTTGATGAAAAATGTCCATCATCAACCTGCTATTAAGTTTGGTCCATTGAACATATAAACATATAAAAATGGGCAATCATCTCTTCATTGAATCAGTCCACTATTGAATGATGTTAATACCATGTTAATCTGTTAATTCCATCTCTCACTGTTAACTTTGTTGATATTAACATTAGCAAAAACAAAATGTGTAGATATTACCATTAATAATAGCAATATGTGTCAGGAATAGCTTTTCAATATGCGATCAAAAATCGGTGAATCCTGAGAATACTTCACTGAGGATAGAACCTAATAACATCAATAACAAACATCATAATTCCAAATGAACACTAAAACACTTTTAATGGGGAATGGACTGCTGGTATGCTGGGTGACGTCAATCCTTATCGTTTGCTTTGGTCTTGGATGCGGGAGCAGAGCCGTGTTGACGTGGGACGTACCCTGCCAGACAGGTCTGCTGGTGTGTGGCGCTGAAGACAGGGTGTCCGTGTCTACCATGAGCTCTACATGTGTAGCTCAAGATAATTGCCCGTCTCTGTCTGCTGCTGCACCACCTAGGGAACTTAGGGAACAAAGAGGTGTGGCCCTGGACAGGCTGCGTCCCACTAGTCGTGTTCCTGCACGCTGTGTGTGTGTGTGTGTGTGTGTGTGTGTGTGTGTGTGTGTGTGTGTGTGTGTGTGTGTGTGTGTGTGTGTGTGTTTGTGTGTGTGTGTGTGTGTGTGTGTGTGTGTACACTGTGTGTGTGTGTGTGTGTGTGTGTGTGTGTGTGTGTGTGTGTGTGTGTGTGTGTGTGTGTGTGTGTGTGTGTGTGTGTGTGTGTGTGTTTTAAAGTCTAGCTCATGATTCCTGTCTGCCCTGCCTACCTCCATGTGGGACACCTGTTTGAAGTGACCAATAGGAGAGTTAGAGGCGTTACCCGACAGGCTCAGTAACGTACGGCAGGTCAGCCAGGCGCGGCAGCTAGACGTCGGTTAAGAGTTCACAACATCCAATCTACTTGGCTGAGGACCTCAGGGATTTAGTGATGATGCATGGTAAGAATACATTGTTCAATCTCTGTGTCCTAGTTGACTGAACAGGTGGGGTTTCCCTGTCCGGAGTGCTGCTGGGCTCTGACTGGGGGTTTCTTGCTGTGCTCGGTGGTGAATGAGACTCCCCCGACCGGCCAGTTCAGAAGCTTCTGTTCAGAGGTGCAGGAGTGGCTCCAAGAGGTCTTGTTGTGTGTCTATGTGTTGGATAGTTCATGGCGGATTGTCTTTGTATTTGTCCTGTTGACACTTCTTTTGCTGGATGCCTGAACCAAATGTTTCGAAAGAAATGACCCATGTTGTGTTAGCACAAGAGACCTTGCCCCACCCTCCCCGGTCAGGGTGAATGATTAATTCAGAGCCGAAGCCCGCTGTATGTTTGCGTAAGAGAGAGAGAGAGAAGAGAAATGGAGAGAGGCAGAGAAATAAAGAGAAGGAGGAAACAATACCTGCTAGCGTTACCAGGTACAACCCTAGTGTTGGGTTTCAGCTCCAGGTGTATTTATGTGTGCATCAGTGAGCCTCACAGCCTCATGCTATCAGGTGTGTGTGAGCTTCACACTGAGCCTCATACTATAAGGTGTGTTAGCCTCACACAGAGCCTCATGCTATCAGGTGTGTGTACGCCTCACACAGAGCCTCATGCTATCAGGTGGCTGTGGAGAAGCAGGCTGGGCTTCCTTTAGGCGGTGGTGTTTTCCTGATGATCTCTCTATTTATCCACTCCTTCTGGAATGCAGAAACCCAGAACCTTTTTTTTTTGTGATCTGATCCTATCTCAAAAGGGGAGTGGAGTGTCATATTCAGCAGACATGTGATGAATATCATTGAAGCATCACTGCATCACAGAGAACTGGAAAGGATTGTCAGATCGAGTCACCATGAGTCATCGTATCAGTTTATTTATGCCATTGGTTCTTCCTGGCCACATGCTTGCACTGGCGATTAAAACAAGTGGGCTAGAGGGGTGTGAGGGGTGTTGACCACTGCACATTGCACCCAGTGGGCTAGAGGGGTGTGAGGGGTGTTGACCACTGCACATTGCACCCAGTGGGCTAGAGGGCTGTGAGGGTGGTGACCAATGCCCAGTGCAACCTCCGAATAAGTATTTTTTGCAGGCAAACTGGTTTGATACTAAATGTAGTTTCTGTTTCATGACTTTTTTAAACTTTACTGAATCTATTTTCCACAAACACTAGAATATTGAAAGTCTAAGTTTTGGTAGGATACGTCATTTTTATTGGTTAACAGGAGACCAGAAGTCTTAAAAGGTTTCAAAGTTTTTTAGGCTCTTCATTTGTCAGAGATTGAATTACTTAAATGGGAACACTTTCAGCAGCACGTTGAGCAGTATCTGTTGATCGGTATCTGTTGAGCGGTACTATAAGCACGCTGTAGTTGAATGTACTGGTCCTCTGAGTTGCTTTATGTTGTGGCATTTCAGTTTTTACAGAAACAACAACTGGTCACAATCTTGTGTCGGCATGTAGAGGGCCTGAGCTGTGACAACCAATCAAACAAGCAATTTTCTGCTATGGCATCAGAGGGAGTGACAGTTAGTTTCACCATGGCTGCATCCAATGAAATCCTATCTTGGTCCCATGTTTAATATTGATCTATTTGCCATTTTCCGAGATGACCTGGCACGAATCCCAACATTTCGAAATCTGCGATTTTGTCACAATGTCAACTATGTTGTCATTGAAACTTCCCACGCACAACTTAAACGGCGTGTTGATACCTGTGAAAAGTTGTCCTGCAGCGAGGTTACTCTGAGGCTCTGAGGGCTGTGTCCTGCTGCAGTGTAGCAGCAGAGGACAGCCAGAGCAGCATTTCAATGGCCCCTGTTGACTGGTGTTGCATCCTTAATGACTGCATGGACACACCACGAGCTACTGCTAACCTGGTAGGATTTAGGAACATAAACAGATGTAAACACACACACACACACACACAAACACTCACACACACACGCACACACACTCACTCACACACACACACACACACACACACACACACTCACTCACTCACTCACTCACTCACTCACTCACTCACTCACTCACTCACTCACTCACTCACTCACTCACTCACTCACTCACTCACTCACTCACTCACTCACTCACACACACACACACACAGTCACACGCACACACGCACATATTTGTACACACATCCACAGTACACACACAGCCAGACACATGCGTATACATATACCCATACACACCCACTCACAGACACACACACACGCACATTCACACACACACACTGGCATGCGTACATAATGTTCATTAAATATTGAAGAGTATGGGAAGGTTTAAAGCAGGGCTAAGAAGGGCTGACTTTGAGTAGGATGTGCAGATCAGACTGGGTTTATGTGGTCCAGTCCCAGAGCATGTGCTCCTCAGCACACATGCAGGGATGTCAGGGTCTAAGACAAGCTACCATGGGCTGGGCCATGCAGAACCAGGCTGTCATAAAGCACCAACGCACATCTTCTGTGTGTGCGTGCATGTGTTTGTTTGTTTTGTGTGCGCGCGAGTTGTGTGTGAGGGTCACGAGTACAGCGCTAAATGTAGAACATGCTATTATATAAATTAGAGCTGTAGCATTTCATTTGTTAGTTGGTTAGTTATTAACTTAGTTCATTAGTTAAGCTAAGGTCAGGGTATTTTACTGAGGTTTAAGATCAGTGAGACCTCAGACCTTCTCAGAGGGGCAGGTGACATGATGCTGGGGAGAGAAGGTGCAGCCAACAGACCAATGTTTGACTTGAGAAGCACACTCTGTTCCACAAATATACACTGGAGGTCTGCTGCTCCTCAAACATACTGTTCAAACACTCGCGCACGCGCACAAACACACAGATATAGTATAACAAGTACATAGTACACAACATGCAGACACATACACACACACACAAACGCAGACACACATATATAGTACAAGTAAACATGCAGACACATACACACACACAAACACACACCACACAAATATAAACAGGAAAACCCACAGATGTGTGTATGTGTGAGTGTGTGTGTGTGTGTGTGTGTGTTTGTGTACGTGCATACGACGTGCATGCGTACGAACGTACGTGCGTGCGTTTGTGTGTTTGCACTGTGTGCATGTTTACTTGCTGTAATATACGTGTTGACTCTAATTGAGTGATGAGTGGGTGGTGTGGGTGGTGTGGGCGGTAAACAAATTGGAGAGCAGGGATGTAGAGATATAGATAAGTGTAACAGGGATAATATAAGTAACAATAACAGATATGGTAGATAGATAGATATGATACATGTTTCTTTCTCTTCTCTTCTTCTTTCTCAACCCATATTTCTTTATTACCATCTTCGTTATCTTGACAACCGTATCATTCCCCCTTTGGTCTGGCCTCACAGCCAACAAGAGAAATGGAAACTGAAATGAGAGAGATGCAGAGATAGAGCTGTATAGAGATAGAGGCAGAGATAGAGATCTATAGAGATAGGTGCAGAGATAGAGATCAATAGAGATAGAGGCAGAAATAGAGATCTATAGAGATAGAGGCAGAGATAGAGATCTATAGAGAGAGAGGCAGAAATAGAGATCTATAGAGATAGAGGCAGAGATAGAGATCTATAGAGATAGAGGCAGAAATAGAGATCTATAGAGATAGAGGCTGAGATAGAGGCTGAGATAGTGGCAGATGTAGAGGCCAATGTAGAGAGAGAGTAGAGGGCGGTTGTAGAAGGACGAGGACTGTTGCTAATGGGTGAATCCATGAGCCATTTGAGCAGCATCAGGATGTGGAGCGTACCGGGGGAGGGGTCCAGCAGCGCCCCACCCCAAACGACGCTTGCTGCTTGTTGCTAGGCTGACGGATGCTGTTGCCATGCACGGTTTCAGCCACTTACATCTGATTTCCTGTCGCTGACGCGGTGCTGTGCGGGGCTGGAGGGGGTGTGGCCTAAACACGCTCCAGCGTGGACGGAAGTGACGTCCACGGCAGCCGCAGCGCTTTACGTCACCGCTCTGTGAACCTGGAACGTGCCTCTCCTCGACACACATTAACATACACACACGTACACACACACACACACACACACACACACACACACACACACACACACACACACACACACACACACACACACACACACACACACACACACACACACACACACACGTACATAGACAAACATACACACACACACAGACACATTAACGCACATATAGCCATATACCTGGAACAATAATCACATATTCTAAGGAGCAATATCGATTCGATCAATTGTTTCCAGATACGAAAGACAATGATGAGAAAATGAAAGATGAGAGGATGATACAGAGTATACCATTATAATCTTTACCATTATTTATCTGATGGTTATATCGGTGCTTCACAACAATGTGTGAACAAGGTGTTTTGTTGTCTGGGAAGAAAGAAGCAGGGCCTGTATCAGTACATTTGTGCAGAAGCACGCATGCATACACGCAAGGACAAAATTCATTAATATATACACCTAAGACCAGCAGTCACATGTAGAGCTGAGCTTCTGATGGGCTCCTCACGAAGGCTACAACCAGCTCAGCCCAGGAGCACCTATCCCATCCACACTCACAATCACCAACTCAGCCCAGGAACAGACATCCCAGTCAGAATCGCAATCACCAGATCAGCCCAGTAAAACAAATCCCAATTCCAAGCCATCTCTGCTTCATACAAAAATTTGAACCCATTGATTAAAGCACACAGTATATGACTGTACTTTAATATACTCTTTTTTATTAGCGTTTAGAATATTGGTTCCAGTAGTGGTGGTTCCCTGTGATAGTTGTTATTGGTCATATCTATATTTTAAATTTTTATTTTAAAGATATTCATGTTGAATAATGCTAGTGTGTGTGATGCCTGAACTGAACTAATCCTCTTATATTTAGATATGTTGTTTCATAGTATTATTTGTGGTGTGACACAATGGCTCTGCCGCCACATCTGTGAAAATGCTTCCCCCCTGTGGCAGATACAGGGCAGCGTATATGATTCCATAGAAGTTCCTTGAATGCGGAATGATAATGTATGACTTCTCCAATGATAAGGTTTTAAAATATATTCTATCAATATTATTATTGCACAAATCTGACAGTTTGTTCATCAGTCCACACATGGGTAGAAGCAAGGCCTTATATCTGTAATACGGATAAAGTTGCTGCAGGATTAGAGAGGATGATACATGCCCATTCCTCTGCCTTGGAGGTGTGTTGCGTTCCCGTACCTGTGGTTGACAGGCAAGATGGATTCCCCCGAGGCCCTCAATCTGAATGGCCCCTGTACAGAGGCAGACTCAATCCACAGGAAACATTCTCCCAGAGCATTTACCTCCCTAATAGCCATCGGGTTGTTACACCCTTTCTCCAGAGTCACACCCAAACGACAGCTCTTCTTACCTGCAGCAACCTTTAACCTTTTACTGCTCTGTACCAGATCAGGTGATCACCAGCCACCGACAACTTTAGGTGAGATCATGTGCTTTCTCTAACCTCTGAAAAGCTCCCTCAAAGCTGTTTCAACTTCCTCCCGGCTCTCCCCCATCCTGTCCCCTCTCCGTCCCCCGAGAGGGAGCCCCCCGCTGCCCTGCGAGCGCCCCCCCCCCCATGGGCCGTGGTGCACACTAGGTAGTGTCCTGCTTTCCGATTACCCACAATGCTTGTCCGCAACCCTTGTTCAATCATCGTACTACGCTTCATGTTGTTGCTGGTGCTGTTGTTGTTATTGTTGGTGCTGCTGTTGTTGTTGCTCGGCTTGCTTTGATGATGTCATGAGATTGTGGGACAAAAAGTATGAACGCAAGCACACACGCACACACAAACACACACACTCACACACACACACACACACACATAGACACACACACGTTATTACCAAACGTAATCATCATACATTGTTTTTATTTTAGCTTTGTATTTACTCATTGCTTAGTCTGACGGTTGCATGCAGCTGACCTCAATATGAGGATGAGATGTTTGTGACGCAGCTTCACATGGGTTCAGGCAGACACAGACGCCAACCCAGATGTAGTTCAATTATCATTAGAAATTCCAACTTTTAGCCATGCTCCACGACGAGCAAGAGTAAATCCCTCAAACAAGAAAAACGCACGCAGCGAGAAGCTCATCATTTGGTTGTGTGGCTGCATGCATGCGTTAGTAAGATAACTACATCTAATAATAGACACAAAATAATTATATTCTATATATTTTATTCCATTCTTTTTAAACAGTACGACATCCCCATAATAACACACCGCCACGCATGTTTTGGTCTGTTTCCGGCCGTCCCGTAAGACTGTTTGTGTGTTTCCAGGTCATGAGGCGGAGCGTCTGTCTGTCGCTGTCTGTCCGTCCGTCGTTTGACTGTCGTCTGTCCTCTGCGTCTGTCCTCTGCCATCCCTCCTTTGCCTGGCTCATGTGAACGCAACGCTGTGGTTTCATTCTTTCCATGCGATGCTTGAAACATGGTTGAAACATGTTTGAAACACGTTCTACACAGCGCTGGAAGAGGCCTTCTTCAGACATTGTTTATGTGTGCATGCATAGCATTTCCTTATTCATACCTTAATAATAAAGCATCAGTAAGACGGTACAGGCTGCGCCGTCTGACCCTCTTCTTCTGTCTCTGGTCTCCTAGGTGTGGCAGGTCCGGGCCGAGGGAGACGAGGAGGGGGATCGGGACGAAGGGGCTTCTAAGGTTCCCCTTGTGTTCTGCGTCCAGGCCGAGCACGCCGGCACCCGCACCTACTACTTCAGCGCAGACAGCCCCCAGGAGCAGGAGGAGTGGATCAGGGCCATGGGGGATGCAGCCCAGGTCGCCGCCCCGCCAGCACAGAGGTATGGCCCTCACACCACAGAGCTACAGTAGGTCCACCACAGAGCTACAGTAGGCCCCACAGAGCTACAGTAGGCCCCACAGAGCTACAGTAGGTCCACCACAGAGCTACGGTAGGTCCACCACAGAGCTACAGTAGGCCCCACAGAGCTACAGTAGGACCCACAGAGCTACAGTAGGCCCCACAGAGCTACAGTAGGCCCCACAGAGCTACAGTAGGCCCCACAGAGCTACAGTAGGCCCCACAGAGCTACAGTAGGCCCCACAGAGCTACAGTAGGCCCCACAGAGCTACAGTAGGCCCCACAGAGCTACAGTAGGCCCCACAGAGCTACAGTAGGCCCCACAGAGCTACAGTAGGCCCCACAGAGCTACAGTAGGTCCACCACAGAGCTACAGTAGGCCCCACAGAGCTACAGTAGGCCCCACAGAGCTACAGTAGGCCCCACAGAGCTACAGTAGGCCCCACAGAGCTACAGTAGGTCCACCACAGAGCTACAGTAGGTCCACCACAGAGCTACAGTAGGCCCCACAGAGCTACAGTAGGCCCCACAGAGCTACAGTAGGCCCCACAGAGCTACAGTAGGCCCCACAGAGCTACAGTAGGTCCCACAGAGCTACAGTAGGACCCACAGAGCTACAGTAGGACCCACAGAGCTACAGTAGGCCCCACAGAGCTAAAGTAGGCCCCATAGAGCTACAGTAGGTCCCACAGAGCTACAGTAGGCCCCACAGAGCTACAGTAGGCCCCACAGAGCTACAGTAGGTCCACCACAGAGCTACAGTAGGCCCCACAGAGCTACAGTAGGTCCACCACAGAGCTACAGTAGGCCCCACAGAGCTACAGTAGGCCCCACAGAGCTACAGTAGGCCCCACAGAGCTACAGTAGGCCCCACAGAGCTACAGTAGGCCCCACAGAGCTACAGTAGGCCCCACAGAGCTACAGTAGGCTCATGTCTCACAACAACCTTCAGGTTCCTCTCCTCTGCTTCTTCTCTCCTCTGGGCCGTCCGGTTGGACAGACCCAGCCCTGAGAGCAGCCCCCCGGCCACAGAGCCCCCCCGCCCGGTCCCCACAGCTCCCGAGACCCGGCCGGAGCACCCGCCCCAGACGCTGCACCCGCCCCACCGGGACGCCCAGCTCCCCCCGCACCCCAAGGTGAACGGGACAGCGGCGGCAGGGACCCCCTCCCCCTCCACGCCCCGCCCCGACAGGGAGGGGAGGGCGAGCGACGCCAGGAGAGAGGGGGGGGGCAGAGCAGAGGTGCAGGGAGGCGGGGAGGACGACTGCGGCCCCGCCGGGGGCCGGAGTCCCGGCGCCCTCCCGGCGCACCTCGCTCGTCCCAGCCAGCAGTCCAACGGCTGGTCCCACGAGGGCCCCCCCCCGCCCAACGGCCCGGCCCGCCCACACGTCTCCAGGCAGCCTGCGCCGAGAGCGCCGGGCGACCCCTGGCGGCCCCCGCAGGGCCCCGGCGGGGACGGGGCCGGTGGGCCTCCGGACCCCCGGGAGCTGCAGGAGAGCTCTGTGCTGAGGAGGGGCTGCTTGGCCCGGACCGACCCGGAGCGGCTCGCCCAGAGGAAGAGCTCCATGACGCAGCTGCAGAGATGGGTCAACCAGCGCCGCGGCCCGGCCTATGAGGAGCTCAGCAGGTAGGGGTCCCTGTGTGAATGTGTGTGTGTGTGTGTGTGTGTGTGTGTGTGTGTGTGTGTGTGTGTGTGTGTGTGTGTGTGTGTGTGTGTGTGTGTGTGTGTGTGTGTTTGTCTGTGTATGTCTGTCTGTTTGTGTGTACGTGTGCGGGTGTGTGTGTGTGTGTGTGTGTGTGTGTGTGTGTGTGTGTGTGTGTGTGTGTGTGTGTGTGTGTGTGTGTGTGTGTGTGTGTGTGTGTGTGTGTGTGTGTACCAGACTGTAGTGCATTGCACAATCTATTATGAAGCGTATAGTAGGGGGTAACTTGGTTCTGGGGAAAGCATGCAGGTTTGAATCCCTTCTGTACGTGTCCGAGAGGTTTGAAGACCTGGCTAAAACTGGTGTTAAAACAATTGACTTAAAGAAGATGATGTTGTATGTCCTGGCACTTAATGTACGCAGTCATTGTTTGACGTACGTCCTGGCACACACTATACCCTAGCTGTGTTGTGTACGGAGAATATGTTAACCTAGCAATTGGCGCTTGGAAGTTGTTCCTATGAACGTTCTTCCTGTACCGACAGAGATATGCTGTTTCTCCTTCTTCTGACCGATGTACTTATTGTACGTTGCTTTGGATATAAGCGTAACGCCCAGACTGTTAAGGGATCTCCGTCCCTCCCTACAGCCCCACCCGCTACTACACGGTGAACCGGGGCGTGTCCGCCGATGTCTACGGAGTCTACGGGGGGCCCCCGCAGTACGGGGACGAGTACCCGCCCCTCTACCCGCCGGGGGCCCGGCCCGAGAGCATCTGCTCCGGGGTGTCCGGGGTGGGCGGTGGCTACGACCGGCGCTGGACCCCCGAGGAGAGGCGGCGGTCCCTAAGGGACGGCCCCCAGGCCGCGCACTACGGGCCCCCCCTGGCCCGGGACCCCTGGGGTCCTCAGTACTACGGCGGGGGGGATCCCCTGGACCCCATGGGGGCCGCCATGAAGCGCCTCTCCATCCAGCCGCGGTCCCGCTCGGTGCCCAGGTCGCCCTCCTCGTCGTGCGGGGGCCCCTACTCGCCGGGGCCCCACAGCTTCGTGTCCCCGGCGCGGTCGCCCTCCACGTGCTACAACCCCGGGACCCCCAGGAGGTTGAGGGAGGAAGCCCTCTACGCAGACCCCTCCGTGTACCGGCTCAGGAGGTCCCTCAGCTCCCCAAAGGTGACATGGAGGGGAGGGGGTGAGTGTGGGGGTGAGTGTGTGAGAGCGTGAGGGTGTGTGTTTGAGTGTGTGAGGGTGCGTATTTGTGTGAGTGCGTGTGCGTGTGTCTATGTGAGGGTGTGAGTGTGATTGTGTGAGTGAGTGTGTGTGTGTGCGTGTTTGTGCATGTGTGCGTGTGCGTGTTTGTTGGTGTTAAATGAATAGAAGAACAACAATAACACCTCCTGCCAATTCTCCTTCCTTCCCCTTCCGTCCCTTCCCCCTCCTTCCTCACCTCCCTACTTACAACCCACTCCTCCTCCACCCCTTTCCCCACCATCAGTATGACTACCCTGGTGACAGGAGGTCCCTAAACCAAGGATTATACTACTACAACAACTACCCTCCATCCCCCTCTATCCACAGCAAAATGGTACGTGCCATTACGGAGCATGACATCACCAGAACGTACAAGTCAGCCTGCTGGAAAATAAATGATATATTGACAATACAGTACAGTACAGCATAACACTGACAGTAAAGTACAGCGTAAACACTGACAGAACAGTACATTGTAAACATTGACAATTCAGTACAGTACAGCTTTAACACATTACAATACAGTACAGCTTAAACACTGACAATACAGTACAGCATAAACTCTGACATTACAGTATAGTACAGCTTTAACACATTACAATACAGTAAAGCTTAACACTGACAATACAGTACAGCATAAACACTGACAATACAGTACAGCGTAAACACTGACAATACAATAAAATACAGTACAGCTTAAACACCGACCTGGAGGGTAGGACAAAGAGTCCAGAGAACGACAGCCTTGACGTGCCGGCCATAGCTATGGTGTTTGTACTGATGCAGGAGCTGTCCTTTGCCTTCCCTCTGCCAACACTGTGCGTCTTTAATGTTCCCCAGTCTCTGTTAACCAGTACCAGCTGTTTCACTGGTATTACTTGTCTAGCATTTTATCGCCAGAATCCTAACCCACATCCAACTTTAGATGTTAGCCTCACCCCGCCACCTGACCCCAGCTAGTGTGTGTGTTCTTCAGCTAACATACTAACTCTTTTTGCCTATCAATGGTGTTTCTGCATCTCTGTCACTGTTTCTGCTGCCTATCGCTGCTTGGCTGCAGGAGGAAATGCTAGAGCTGCAGCTCCAGAGGAACCTGGAGTATCTAGACCAGCAGGTAGGCGGAGTGTAGCAGCACAGCCTTGTTTCATCCCCTGTACTCTCAACAGCCCGCCGGCGGACTTGGATGGATGGTTGATTTCAGGAATTCTGAGCTCTCACCGTTGTGTGGCACTGTTTCATCAGATCTTACTTATCTGTGAATGATACCAACGCCTTGTGCTACTCTAGTTGTAAAGAGGCATCCCATTGTTTAAAAGGCACAGCCAGTATAATATGAAGTACAATATGAGAACACCATGTTATTCAAATTTTACTGATGAATAGCTCATTTCATCATTGTGCTCAAAATAACATTGGATGATGACCTGGCTTGCAGGACACTACACACCTGTTGTGTACTTGATTTATTATCATTCCACTGAAAATGAAAGTATTGACCGTTGCCAAACAGCATGGTCACTCAGTTGCTGCCTTCCAAAAAGGGAGGTTTTCATCTAAAATTCTTTCCTTTCCATCTAACTGTATATTAACGCGGTCATCTAGTTCATTGCAGTATGTATTTAATTAATTTTAGTTCAGGTCTAATCCACGCTAAGTGGATGACAGAAGGTAGAGGGCAAAGGTCAAACGTATAGAGCGTTGATTTCCTCTGGTTCTGAATGAATTGCCCTGGATGTGTTCACAGGGGCATCCCTTCCATGACGTGTACAGCAGGGAGCTTCACCCCACCCTCAAGCTCAACGAGATCGAAACCAGTGTAAGACCACACACACAAGAAAAAACAAGTGTTTTTTCTCGCAGTTGCGTGCTAACATGCTTGACCAGTGAACATGTGTTAAAACTTTTTTTTGATCTGACGTTTTCTGTTTTTTGTTTTTTTTCTGGGTTTTTCTCACATTGTGCAGAAACTTTTGGGCCGTCTTTGTGAGCAAAACAGAATTCTGAAAGACCAAGAGGCTGTGGTCCACAGACTACGAATGGAGAAGGTACAGCGTTTATTTCACCCTGTCAGCCCATGTTTGTGTTCATTCTATGAGAAAAGCTCTTGCAGTTGACTCAATTATTTTAAATTTGGCCAGGCATTGGAATTCTAAGTAGTACTTGTTATGCAGGATTTAAACAAACACTAAAGATTTGTTAAATGAACTGCATGAGTCAAGGAGGAGGGTGTCTTGATTCCTGGGTCTGTCTGTGGATTAAACCGGCTGTGCCTCGTGTCTCAGGACACCCTGGAGGGGGCGCTAGTGGCCACCCACCAGGAGATGGAGCTATACCACAGCCAGCCACTGATCATGGACAACCTGCAGTACAAGAAAGAGTCCCTGCAGAACCAGCTGATCAACATCAGAGGAGAGCTGTCCCAGGCCTCCAGCGTAAGACTGTGGCCCTCCTGCTTATTTCCACTTGACCTTTTCACAGATGTCCTACCATGACCTCTCTGAACAGGGTCTATTCTTCGATGCTGCTGATGAAAAGCTGATAGGAATTTTTTTAACTCAAAATTAAACTCACAAAGCTAGTGTTCTACGCTTAGATTGACTTGACTTGTATGAGATCTGGTCCCTACATTGTGTGGAGTGTGTGTGTTCATTCGTGGTTTTCTCTTTGCCAGTCGTTGACCACTCTACGCATGGAGTTTGAAGCCTTGGAGGATGAGGCTAACGCCATCCACGGGGACCTCTGGGAGCAGCTGAATGCAGGAGGCCAGGTAAACCCGACCCCCTCCCAACCAGGACAAGGCAGTGGGATCACATGCCTAAAAGAGCCATCTCAGTTTGAACCAACCAGTATTAATAAGTGGAATAAGTTAATGTTTTGACCACATTAGCAATACACATCCGGCTGGCAAATAATTTCCTCAGCTGTAATTATGTTAGGAATCTAAATCAAACTGACTGATGAGTGGCTTCCGTGCACACATTCATCTTGATTTAAGAGAACGGCAGATGGGTTGTTTCAAATTGTGGACAAGCCACTCGGGGTCGATTGTACACCTTGGAGTATAAATTGCAGGATTAAATAATTGATGATTGTTGAAGACATGATTTCCTGGTAGCCCAACCTTAACATATTAAATCAAGTCATTTCAATCTGGATCACTTGTACTTATTGCTGTTCTCTCTTCGTTTCCTTCCTATCATTGAACATCTCATGGCAGAGTGAACTGGTTCACAGGCACATCCAGAAGGAGTTCTGGAGGGTACAGGATGTGTTGGAGGGACTGCACAAGAGTAATTCATCGAGAGGCACAGACACATCCAAGCACAGAGGTAAAAAATTTCATTCATAACAGACCTATTTCACAACGTAGGACAAACACAGGCTCATAACACTCGGATTGGTCTGCTGCTCTTAGCTACCAGGTAAACCAGTGAAGATAAGTCTGCTTCCTGTATCCCGGTACATAAAGGTAGTAGACCCATTCGTAGTGTTGTGATGATCTCTGATGATGGGGGGGGGGGGAGGGGTCTAATGTGATCTGCAGTACCCTATTGCAACGCTCCGTCTCTTGTCCTTCCATCTCTGACAGCTGCCAGCGGCGTTTCCGGTTCCTATAGCACCACTAGTCCGGCCAGTCCCATGAGCTCAGTAGGCCTCACCAGCCCTCTCAGTCCCTTCTCCCCGCTGCCGGCCTCCCAGCCGTCCCCCACCAAACCCCCGGGCCCCGAGGTAAGCTCCGGAGGACCCCTGCCCGCCTGCACTGCCAACCCTACACCGCCCGCCGGTCCCCGCATAGACTCTAGCATTCACCCGGACAGCTGTAGGCGGGCCTGTCCTAAACAGCGTCCCAGATCATGCTTTGACCCGCACCTCAGTCCCCGTCAGGGGTCTGGTCTGAAACTTTGTTCAAGGCCGAGAAGCTACAGGGAGCCTCACCCGGCTCTTCATGATCAGGAATACTCCACTTCTAACATTCCCATAGGGATGGCTATCACTGACCAATCTGAAATTACTCACACATCCCAGGAAGTCCATCGCGCTCTGAGGGAACCCTTGCAGAGGTTTGAGCCTCTGCTTGAAGAAATTGCCCAAGGCCCCAATTCCAGATCAGAGAAAGTATTCAACCAAAATATTCACCCAGTCAAAGCCAGCTCTGGGGAACTGCCAGGTTTCCTCCAAGAAGCATCCCAGTACTCAAGTGATTATAAAACGTGTTTCGATTATCATTCGTATCCAAGGCAGAATGAACCTGACCCCCAATCACTCAGTCCTACTGATCCCAGCCAGCAGACAAACGGTCAAAGGAAAGACGTCTACCCAGAATCCCAAGCTACAGTGTTAGTGAGCCACCATTACAACGACCTTAGCTACCTAGCATCCAAGAGACGCTGCTCTGACCCGGAGGAGCCTCAGCTTGTGCTATTTCAAGAGCATTATCAGGCTAACCTATTAGCAACTAACGATTGCTCAGATGTGTGTGAAACTTCTTTGGCCTACAGAACTTTCAAAGCCGGTAGCCATAAAGCACTTTACAAGCAGACGCAAAGTTCACACGCTCGGCACCAGAACTACTCTGTTGCACGACCCCTTACCTATCCCAACAATCAGCTCATCTTCGGCACTGGCGTTGAGCCTGTGTTCTGCTCTCTCGCTCCACAGTATGAGATACCATGTGACATATCTGGTCAACGCTTTATGCAGACACATCTTTAGGCCCGTGGGGCACAGCCTCAGTAAATGGTTTTATTCTAAAATGTTTTTTCCCCTTTGTAAAGTGAACAGCTAGCCCTCTCACTTTTGTACTGAAATGTACAAATCTAAATATGCCCTCATACTTCTCAATAACATATCAATATCCAACACAACATGTGATACTTCACAATGGTTTGGCTACCGTAGCTACAAAAATAACCAGTTTTGAAAATGTAATCAAAATCCCATTGGCCTCAATCTGTAGGTGTCTTGTTAGTTTGCTTCCTTAAGTGGCCTATTTGTCATTTAGGAGAAGCTGATTTATTTTCAACCTAATTTGTGGAAACGTTTGTCAATCAAAAAGGACCACGACAAATTTGGAGTCCGATATCCAGAAAAAAACGTGGTTATGCTATTCTCTTTTATACAGTTAGTTCCAACCAAGTAATTTGATTGGACAAGAGGCATTCCATGAGTGCTGATATAGCGTATGAGAGTCAGTGGAAGATGTTTGCCCAGTATTATTAGGCCAGTGCTAAATTGTACACACTGCTTCGTTCTACAGCCAAAATTTTACACATAGTCATTTAACTTTGAAAAACAATATGTATGTGTGAGCGTGAGTGAGAAAGAGTGTGTGGAGGGAGATTAATGAGGGGCTACACCTTTGAAGTGAATTCATTGGATCACGACAAGACCCCTGAAGGCCGCGGGGCCGGGGTCCGCAGCATGGCCTCGTTCCATTCTGCAGCAGCTTCTCCTCGAGTCTTGCTGTTCTGCACACTGCCTGGCTTCTTACTCCTTATTCCTTATTCAGAGCTATTCTCTCCCCTCCTACTACCGCCTCCACCTCCCCCATTCCTCCCCCATCTCCTCTGCTCTCTCCACCTGCTCCCTGTCAGGACGTTGGTCCCCCGAGACCCCCACTCCCAGCGTCCTACTGCCCCTTGGAGTCCTCCCCTCCCTCCCCGCCTTCTGTCCCACCTCTGCCCTTTGACAGCGCCGCCTGGCTACGCAGCTTGGGCTTGGATGCCAGTGCGCTCGATGAGGACTCACAGCACAGAAAGGTATTCTGGGATGGGAGAGTGCTGTCAGGCAGCGGTATGCAGCCAAATGTCAAAAGTCATGCAAACCCTCCATCTATTGGTGCCTTTATCCACTGGGGGTCCTGAGAGGTCAGGCCTTCATTGTTCTCCATGTTACGTTTATATCCCTCCCTCACGCTCCCCCGCTGCTCCAGCCCCTGGCTGCCTCTGACTCCTCTCTCTCTTTCGTCTGAGTCTCATCTTGGCCTCAGATCTGCCTGCAACGCCTCTTTCATCGCTATTAAACATGTAGAGTTCAGCTCACTAAAGTAAACTGGCTTATCTTCAACTTAAAGCAGTGATCTGTTTTAAAATCATCCATTGTCAATCATTTAGTTTGTCTATCAACAAACAGTTTGCCCACACGCTACTCTATAAATACAGTTTAACGCACATGATAGTTTCTGTTTGTAGCATTTATTCTTTTGCTTTCATTCCAGATAACTAAGATAGTTAGATAAGTCTAACAGCAACCCAAGATAGTGCTGCTATTATCTAATGCAACTCTGGGCAGGGGTGGAGATCCCTCACAGCACTAACACTGTTAGCACTGTTTCAATAATTTCATTGATCCTTTCGCAGCCCAAATATGGTGAGCGGAGCAGTAAGAAAGATGTCCAGGATCAAAACGAGGAACAGGAGAGACAGGCTGGCATGAATAAAGGTAAAGAAGAAGTCTCACTGATCATAAAGAGTAGTTGATGTACATAGATCATACCGATAGCCACAGGGAATTGAATGAGTTTAATCTGTATGACACATGATCTAATCCAATTGAAGAATCCCCTTTTGATGAGTGACTTTAACCTTAAAGGCAGTGTCGGGATTGACCTTTATTAACCTGTATGCTGGCGTCTACCCTCAGCCATTGAGCTGAACATGTCCGCCTATGTTCTCCCTCTGTGCTGCAGTAGGCATCGTTCCTCCCAGGAGCAGGTCACCCACCGACGAGGCCCAGAACGTCGACGGGGTCTTCCGGCGACATCGGAAAGCATCCAACGGGATCTCAAGGGTAAATACACAGCAACAAATCCTAACTGACGTGCGGTGGTCACCGCCTATATCTGCTCGAACAGGGTGCCTTTGGAACGGCTACAGAGGTACTCGTGATGACGATCAACCCTCTGCGTCCCCAGGAGCGACCGAAGAGCGCCGTGTTCCCCACGGAGATCAGGTCCAAGATGAGTGCGGAGGAGCAGATGGAGCGGCTCCGTCGGAACCAGAGCAGCTCTGTGAGGGACAAGAGGCGCAGCCTGAACCTGGCTGGGCAGACCGCAGGCAGCTACAGGGTGGTGGGTTCATGTGCTACCTATAAAGAGTTAGGTCCTCTGAATAGGAGGACATTGGGGTAGGTAGGGGAGTGACTGGGTTAAAGAACTGGCCCTGGTATTTGATATGGATGGGGAGCACAAGAGTGACAGAGACATACCTTGTAATCAGTTAGCAGTGCCTTCTCATTACCATAGCTTCTCTTCTACTCTCCTCCCCGCTCTTGTCTCTTTCCTCTCCTCTCATCTCCTTCCCTCTCTTCCCCTGTCCCAACCTCTTCCCTCCTCTGCTCCCCTTACTCCCCCACTCTTCTCCTGGGTTCTATTTACTTCACCCCTCTCCCCTTCCCTCCTCTCCCCTCCTCCACTCCCCTCCTCCACTCCCGTCTCCTCTCCTCCTCTCCTCTCCTCCCCTCCTCTCCTCTCCTCTCCTCTATGTAATCCTGCGTGTCTGTGCTGTGTGCCTGCCTATTCTCCTCTCCTCCTCTCCTCTCCTCTTCTCCTCTCCTCTCCTCTCCTCTTTGTAATCCTGTGTGTGTGTGTGTGTGTGTGTGTGTGTGTGTGTGTGTGTGTGTGTGTGTGTGTGTGTGTGTGTGTGTGTGTGTGTGTGTGTGTTCTAAGGTGCGGCGGAGGCTGACGGCCCATGAGGTGGACATCAAGGACCTCGAGGCGGCTGTGCGCGGCGAGGGTCTGGAGTCGCCCCGCGAGGAGATCGCCCGTCTGCGGCGCGTGCGGCTGGAGCCAGACCACTACGAACTGGACCACAGCAGGGAGGTGGGGAGCCTTCTAAATGGGTTTACAACCTGGGCTCTATTCAATAAGACAGGATGTTTGATTTCCAACCGATTTAGGTCCCCACCATCTTAGTTATTCTCACTTCGGTAGTTTTAGTAGTATTATTTACGTGGGTCCTGCGTTCGTGTGTTGCTGTGGCGTTGTATGGATGCATGCGTTAATTAAGGGTTTGCGTGGTCATCTAAGGACTCTGTCAACACGGGCAGTGAACTTCAATGCGTTTTAAAACTTTTTCAGCTGCTGGCTCCGGACAAGGTGCTGATCCCTGAGCGCTACCTGGACCTGGAGGTCAGCGCCCCGCTCAGCCCCGAGGAGCAGAGGGAGAAGCAGAAGAAGGTGGAGAGGATCAAGACTCTCATCGCCAAATCCAGGTACTCTTGGTGATGCCAAACACGTACCAAAATCTTTGGGATATAATACGACCATGTCATCTGTCGTGGCTTACGATCACTGACGGTTCCTCTACCTTCCCTTAACAACCTCCAGCCTCCAGAACGTGGTCCCCCTGCTGGACGGTCCCACGGAGGGGGGCCACTCGGAGCAGCACCTCCAGGAGCAGGAGAAACGCATCGAGATCTCATGTGCCCTGGCGGCCGAGGCCTCACGCCGCAGCCGCCTGCTGTCCGGTGAGTTGGCCTCCCGCTGTGAGCCCCTTAGGCAGAGGAGTGGAGATCAGCCGATGAGCCAGGCCCCCCACCTCGCCGTCCCCCCTCAGGGCCCGCCCTGCACCAGAGGGTTCTACCACCCTCCTGGAATCAAGAGTGATCCTTGATTAAAACACTTGGTTTACATGATGGGCACAGCCGTCTCAGACTTAGAAGCTCACCACATCCACTCTGGAGAATGACACGTCATGTTGGAATCCTAGAGTCTTAAAGGAAGGGAGATAGAGAGCTGACATCTTGGGAGAGAAAAACACATCACGCATTGAGAGGGATGACTAGGGGTGATGTATGAGCCCGGCACGTGACAACGCTTCATTTGAGTTTTTGCCCGGACGAGAAGCTATCGCCGGTCAATCTAGATTGAACGTTGCACCACCAACAATATGCTGTTGAAAATGGTTGGCAAGATCACGACAAAGAAGCGCGTGTTCTCAAATCGTTCTCGATTGAGGAGAGCTTCAAAATGCTTTGGTAGTCACATCCCTCCACAGCGGGATCCTTCCGATTTTGCGTTTCTTTGAGCATGATCTCGTCCCTTCTCTATCACTTCCAGATGATACAGAAACAGATCAATCCTTTTGTGTTGTTCTACTTTAATCCTCTCCCCATTTAATTCTGTATGTACTCACTCTCTAGCCTTCCTTTTCCCTCCCACCCCTGCACTCCCTCCCTTCAACCCCAGCCCAGTGCGTCCCGAGCCCTCCCACCTCCCCCACACGCCTGGTCCCTCCCCCGTCTTCTGCTGACCTCCCCGCCTCCGCCCACATCATGAGCGTATGAGCCCCACCGAGGTGAGTCTCCTGATGACCACATCACTCACCAGCCCTCCCAAAGCACCCCCGCCCCCCCCCCCCCTCACCACGAGCACCCAAAATGTTGATTCACTCAGTGGTAAAGGGACGATGCGTTGGGATTAGAGGTTCATGTAATTATTATTAATAATGCGTGATGCTTTACATGCAGGTCGTTCCAGTTTTACAAGTGATTAAGACATGATGATGTCGGTAATGGGTGTAGACTGTTTAAGATTTCCCAGACTAAGCCCCAAACATACAATCACCCAAACATTGAGTACCATGACTTCTCTGATGTCTATAAATATGACATGGTGAATGCTAATGACCTTTGACCCTTCTACCCTTCCTCTGATGTGTATACATATGACATGGTGAATGCTAATGACCTCTGACCCTTCCATCCATCCTCTAACGTGTATTAATATGACATGGTGAATGCTAATGACCTTCTACCCATCCTTCTCTTTATTTATCTGATATTCTCCAAAAGCTCTGTCGCTGGCTGCCGTCAGGTTTGAGCGAGAATCCTTCTGAGGATTTGGGACACGTGGAAGAGGACCAGGGAACCATGGATTTATTTCTTCATCATGTTGTTTGAGGAGGTGCTTCTGAACGGCTTTGGCCTCTTCGAACCCAAGAGGCCAAAGCCAGCTGGAAGGCCTGTGCCTCTCAGACTCCCCCATGCGGGGGACACACATGCTAGTTTCACGCCCAAACGGCCCAGAAAAGAGGAACGTCTCCTACATAGTTACCACTAATTATATTTTATTGATTGACCATGGATTGAAAACTAAAGATATACATGAATTAATTAATTCATAGATCAAATATGCAGACATTTGAAAAACGTGTAGAAGGAGTCAGAAAAGCAGAGGTTTATCTAAAGACCTCTGGTCTTCATGTATCTCCTTTCAGCTGAAAGGTCCTCAAAAGGGTCACTTTGTACTTTGTGAGACTGGGTTTTCTAAGACAGAGATAGCGCACTAGCAGGCTTACAGGGCCATTGACCCGAGCTGGGTCCACAAGGATCCCTGTTGTCGACCCCTGGAGATTTTTATAATGGTTCTACATGACAGTGCCCACACTCAGATTTTTTTAAAGGACAGAGAGCTTATTTTGAACGCACTATGAACCCTAACTTAAACCTGACCCCCGACCCTTTTAAGCAAATGTCTTTTACACAAAACCTTTGTTAGCCTTTTTATATTTGCCTGAAGGAGCACCACCACCTCAATGGGAACCACTGTGTCTAGCGCCTGGAATACATGTTTATTTTTTATCTTTAAATTAGTTTAATTATATCCCTCATCACTTGTTAAAGTTCTGTGGACATACATTCATAATCTTCATATTAAAATGTGACCACTGCTAGAGGAAATAGAAGTGACCTTAGAAATGTAAGTCTGCACATTGGGACATATGTGCACGGCTAGGCCAGCAGATTACAATACCTTCATGTCATAGTTTTATCTGAGAGTTATCATATCATATAATGTAGTGCCATATAATTCCTGTATATTTTGATAAAGAATAGATTTTAATCAGATTGATATTATGTTCAAGTAATAATATCAAGCCACTCAAGTTACCAGTCAAAAATACATACAACACAACCAACCCCCCCAAACCCCTATATACCTACCAGCCATTGTCTTTCACAGTGAGGCAGTGGAGAGTTGATGGAAGTGTACCACAGTGCAGTGGGGTCGGTGTAGTGCTCCTCCGAGGCGTCCTGAGACCTTTGTGGTGTGTTGTTGTAACTCTTCAGTTAAGAGATCCAAGGGCGTCCCAGACGGTGGGATGCTCTAGACTGCCAAAATCAGCACATATTTGAAATGCCGAGGGGAACCCATGGCTTGAATAATGTCTTTGGCTCTTCCTTCTCCTCCCCGCTGCTTCTCTCTGGCCATCTGCAGCCTTCTGCTTTCATCAACCGACCACACGGCCTACGTTGAAGAGGACTTTGTAGGGAAAAGACTCTGAATCAGATATCTAAATCCAACAAAAGGGAATTAGTTTTGTCAGTCAGCGGAGTGTGTTGAGAGAAGATTTCTATTTTTTTCTTGTCATATGAGAAATGGATTAATGTCACTAAAAGAGGCAGTGCATTATTTGTTTTAGATGTAGACATATTTAATGTCACCTTTAAGGTTTCAGCTGACAGAATCGAATTTTACACACAATTCAACAATGTTTAGCATTTTCACAACTAAAGGGGAGAAATTAATATTGATGAGATATATTTTTTTAATTTATTGGTTTTGAACATTGTCTTGTAACATGAAAATATTGATATTTTTGGAGTAATTGGATTAGATGCATTACGAAATGCGAATTGGACTAGAACGTTTTGGATATTTGATATATAAGGTAGCATTTATGGCTGATGAAAAATGAAACTGTATTGGTCAATAATATTTCCCATTCCAACCACCTTCATCTTGATATCATTTAACCATTGCTACACAGAACTGCTTGAACTATGCAAACGTTAAAAATGAGTCTGCTTGTTTAAGAAATATCTTGCAATAAAGTGAATGTATACAAAGTGTTTCTCTAGAAGCTTTCGGGTCCCCACAGTATTTCATTTATAATAATACATGTCTTGCTGTCTGGAATGATTATCTTGCTGTTATTTTATTGATCATGATTATCACTGCCAAAAATATTGCTACTACTGAAGTTAATTGCTCAGCAAATCTTTCTCAATAGCTTTCTTTGTTTATATACCTTGAATGTGTTCCATCAAACCTAATGTATATCTGAATAATAAAGTCAAATAAAAACACATCAAAAGGCAGACTTTTTCACTTGAGATACCAAAACTTAAAACACAATTAAAGTATAGTTATTATGGTCAATATCATTATTTGGCTTTCTTGATAGATTTTCATGTTGGAAAGGTTTTGAGAAAGTCCAACGTAGATAGAAAGTTCAAGGATGGAATTACTTTATGAAATTTGGCAGAATAAATCCTGGGTTACTTGGTAAGGTGTGTAGCATTATGGATGAATGGGCTCTTTTGCTCAGCAAACACTACAGCACAGGTAAACCATACTCATGGCCAGGGGAAGGAATGATGAAATGCTGCTCTCCTCTGCTCTTTATGCTCTGTATTAAGTTACCAATAAACCGTACCATACCACGACAATTATTTGTGTGTGTTTCAACGTAGGCAGGCCTTCTGTTCCATAAATAGGCCTGTGGTTCATTGAGCTAATAATATAACTGCAGTATATCTAAACCGTACCATAACATAACCATTACTTATGTGTTTTTCAACGTAGGCAGGCCTTCACAAGTAAATTATGTAAACAGTAGTTCATAATTTAGCTTAAAATATCAAAGAAAAGTTTCTGAAATCACTTTCAAATTATTTCCATTTATTTAGCATTTCATTTAAAGATGCAAGATAAAAAATACATAAAATATTTTTAGGCGTACATGTACGCCTAAAATGTACATGTACAGTGAATACAGAAAGATAGATCTTCATTTATCCCAAGGGGAAATCCAGGTGTCAAAGCAGCTACAGCATAAGAATGAAACACAGGAGAGGTCCTGCAGGTAAGAGTAGGAACCCACCCACGATTATAAGAATACTAACATAAAGAAGAATGAAGGTACAAAGTGATGGTAAAGTAAAACACTGAGCAGCTGGCCCAAGACATCTGCACTGGATATCTGAAAGACTGAATTACAGTCGGTCAATCATTAGAACATACGTGAATATGAATGAATATATTAATATGAGTCCATGCAGGACACAGTAGTCAGGGTCCAGCGTAAGGAACAGACAGGTCTTGAGGCCCCGTGTGGGGTCAGGATTGGCTGTAGAGCCTGATGGCTACTAGCACACAGCAGGGCCGTGCAGAGACCTTTTGAGGAGCAGGGGAGCAGGGACGTCATGATTCAAAAAAGGGCAAATGGAACAAGATTTTTTAACCATATATGTCATCAATATTTAAAAAAATGAATTACCCTTGTTCAAACCAAATGTATTATGTAATCTTACATACAATCTTACGTAGTAGTATCCATACAAAATTCCCAAAATTTTAAATCTACAATTTAACCTTAATTTACAACAAAAAATGAAATAGGGCCTTACATCAGACTCCCTTTACATGAATAAAAAATACAACTGTTATTCAAACAAAATGTAATTTTACATACAGCATTAATCAATATTTTTTAATGATTATTGGTAGATATTTTAAACTATTAATTGCATACTGATTCGCTATAATGCAAAGTGTTACCTGTACTAAGTAGCAGTCCACCATTGGCAAGTACTACAGCAATCAGAATAAGAAAATGTATTTTTATTGATTTGTGCACAGCAAATATCACAGTGTACATTGTACTCTATGGGTGTACATTTAACACTCATTTCTGGGTATATATAGGTCCAAGAGTTCAGTGTTCGCTGAACACTGTTAGAAGAGCAAAATATGTACTCCAAATTTAGAGTTACATTTGAACACTTTGAGAGTGCAAATGTACTCTATTAGTGGTACTTTTGGGCACTCATTCAGTGCTTCCTTACACCTGCAGTGTAAACCTAGAACCCCAGAGAGAGAAAATATGTACTCCAAGTCAGTGCTTTGTAGCACTTCGCAGAGCTGATTATTTAATACTTCTAGAGTGAGAATGTACTCTGACTGGTGTACAACCAACACCTTTGAGGTGAATTATCAACACTTCATGAATGAATAGTCTACACATTAGATTCTTGCTGCTGTTGTTGTTACAGTGCATACATATATAATATAGTTAACATTATAGTTAAACTTTAATTATTTTACATCAAGAACCATTTTTAGTTTTACATTTATATGATGTAACAAACAACTTGAAAATAAATAAATAAATGTGTCCCTGTCAACCAATTAAAGGGGAATTCCGGTGTAAAACGGATTTGGGATATGTTTTGTATGATAATGAGTTGAAACGTTTGTTTTGGAGCACAAAAAAACGCATATAGACGCTTTCTTCAGTTGGCTGTTTTTAGCCGATTCTATCAAAACGCTATAAACTTGGAACAATGGGGCAGTGGTTATGGTAAAAACTAAATCGCTATTTTAAACCATTTAAAAGGCTAGAAGTAGCCCGACACTTCTTTGGTAGTTCATTAAGGGTATTAACATATAAAACGAGGCATTGAGAACTTTGTAAGTGTACAGATTGTTTATTAAAAATAAAATTACATTTTATACACACAATACCATCAGTAGATCACCCGTCGACGCCATTTTGTTTTCAAGACTCGATAAGTAGATTGGCAAACACAGAGATTGTGACATCCATCAGCAACACACAAGCTCTGGCGGCATGCCATGGGACCTTTAAAAATAAAATAAAAATTATCAGGATACAATTACCCTGTGAAACTTCACTACACGATCCACAGCTTCCCGGATACTGATTTTGACAGCTCCATTCTTTCCACTTGGAGGTGGTGGCAGGAGGTAGACCAGCAGGAGAAGTGAGGCCATGTCACTATCCCAACCTGAAAAGGGAGAGCACATACTTTGAGCATGAAATACACCTGATGAAAGCACATGACACAACATAAAAGGTTCAAAAAGTTCTTGTCAATAAATAGTCAGCATCTAAAAAGGTGGCCAAATACAAACAGGTTATTATCATAGGACCCTTTTAAAAAAAAAAAAAAGGGTCCTATGTTCCCCAGTCTCATACAAAGAGGGGAACATAGGACCCGGGGAACATAGGACCCGGGGAACATAGGACCCGGGGAACATAGGACCCGGGGAACATAGGACCCGGGGTCCGGGAACATAGGACCCGGGGAACATAGGACCCGGGGAACATAGGACCCGGGGAACATAGACACGCTCCCACTAAATTAAAGCCACGTGCCTCGTTAGCATTAGCTAAAAATGGTAACGAGGCGTTAGCTAAATTGAAGACATGTGCCTCATTAGCATTGGCCATTAAGTTTGACGTTAGCTAAAATCGTTAGCATTTATAAGTTGGTTATCAGATCTAAAAGACGAAGAAATGCTGAATATTCTGCATTCAGGGTTTCTGCAGGTTTGAACAAGTTAAATTTAAGCCTCTAATACCTTCTTAAGACCCATTATGGATACAATTTCTGACCTATATGAAGGACATACGCACAACTAACTATGAAACATAGAAACCCTGTGCATTATTCACTTGGTACTTTTCTTACCTGTTTACATTCCCGTGAAGTTCAAAAATGTCTTCGGTCACTCGGAGCAATTCCTTGGCGATATTGATTCGATCCTCTCTAGCCAACCGTCTCTGTCTAAACAGTTTGCCGCGTAGTGTGGAAGAGGACAAACGGTCACATGTCTCTAGATTCAACCAATGAGAAGGCGCAGCGAGCCAATGACGAATCGAAACCTAAACCGACGTGCCGCCGGGATAGTAGGACACTCAACCGTTGTACACTCAGGGAGTCCATCATCCTAAAATAAACACTTAAATTACTCTACACCAGCATTATACTTAGAGACAACACCCAAGAGTGTTTCTGGTACACCCCAAAAAATTTACTTAGTGCCTATTCAACACCAAAGTGTATAAAATCTACTCTGGTCATGAATACTCTGGGATTTTAACACTTTGCGATTTGCTGTGTGGTGATTTCTTTCCTGACACAATTCCATGGGAAAGTCTATGCCACTTTCCCATGGAATTGTGTCAGGAAAGAAAGTCTATAAGACGACAGCCTTCACGCGGCCTGAGTAACAAGAGATGGTGCAAGACCAACTTGTGAAACGAATGTCGCCAACCAAACAAAGAGCTGGCAGGCCAAGGAACGGAGGAGCGCCCCACTCAGGACGCACGGTCATCCCGACAGTCGAAAACCGTGGTCTTCCAGTGCTCCAACTCAACGTCGAGGGCCTCACCACCGCCAAACTCGAAATCGTACGTCACCTGGCTGATTCCAATGGGGCAGCGGTTGTACTCCTGCAGGAGACACACTGCACTAACAATAACATCCTCAAGATGCCAGGTTTCCATCTCGCTGGGTCCATTCACAGCAAGCAGCACGGAGTGGCAACCTTCGTGAGGACTGAACTAACCTGGTCAGCCACTAGCCAATCCCCAGCAGGCTCCAACATCGAGTGGCTGGTTACTAAAATCCAGGAAACTTCAGTCATCAACGTATATAAGCCCCCACCATCAGAGCTGTCTGCTACGTCACTCCCGTCCATAACTGCCCCCGCCATCTACGCAGGTGACTTCAACTGTCAACACACAGATTGGGGTTACAACTACACAACATCAAACGGAGTGGCGCTGAGTGAATGGGCCTCCAACACCGATGCCCTGCTACTGTACGACCCCAAGGAGCCGCCAAGCTTCTTCTCTGTACGCTGGAACACCTCTACCAACCCGGACCTGGCCTTCGGTGTGCCGGAGCAATGACCCAAATCCACCACCACATCTTGGATCCAGGAGATGGAGCCACAGGAGACGATCTTCCACGCCGGCAATGGACTCTGCTGAACCGTCTACGTACTGGGGTCGGTCGGTTCAAATCATCAATGAAGAAGTGGGGCCTGGCAGAAAGCGCTGCATGCGAGTGTGGTGCCCCTGAACAGACTGTCGAGCATATTATGACCACCTGCCCCCTACACAGACCACCCTCGGAAGCCGGCCTCTTTGACGTGGGACCAGAGACAAGGGCATGGCTACAAGACACTGAGTTGGACCTCTGATGTTACACGAAAGAAGAAGAAGAAGTCTATGCCACCAGTCTGGGAACGTAGATTTAAGTGCTGTTCTCGCACAGATATCGATAGCAACAACTTATGTCATTCTGATTTTTGTCGATACAGTGTCCTAAACTGTCCTAAACATACTACACCCGTAATGTAAAGAAATTGTGTTGATGAATCGGATTGCGGTGTCAAAACCGAATATCCGGCGAATATCAAACCTGCTGCTAACTTTACTGGCTTCAAAACGAGATGAATGTTACTCTATTTTTTAGCTAAATTGTTTTGGAAACAATACCGCCCCACCTGTGAAGAGTTTCTGTGATTTGATTGACATAAGTAATAATAAATATTTGTCATAAAGTATTCAGAGATTGTGTTAAAAATTAACGGCAATGATTTGAGTGTTATTTGTTGGAAATGGCATAGCCATCTGTTAGATATTAGTGAATGAAATGAGCTGTGTGAATACTGTTCTGGTTGACTGTTCCTGTCTATTTCAATTTAAATTTATTTATACTAGAGTTTTCGCGTGCGCTCAACCTGTAGTTGTATCTAAACCCATAACAATAATGTGGAAACCCCAGTCGATAATGTAACAAATATTTGAACGCATAATATGATAACATTTTGCCTATAATTTTACAACGTATAACATTCGTTCGCCACAAATGACTCTTAAAGCAGTGCCAACATTTAAATATTTTTTAACCATTCAGCGAACTAAGGCAACAGGCTGAATATCATTTAGGGGGCCACTCAATGACATGCAGAAGCGTCATCAACACACCCACTGAAGTGGTGTGAGAAATCCCGACTTTCTACTCCTCATTCACATATACAGTAATTTGCATTTCCTACGGAGAAAATACTACCTCCTATAATTCAGGGGATTTTCAGGGTACAAATGTCAATATATGTTCTTCACACATCCGGCCCATAAGGAGAATTTCAGGGCTTACACATGTGTCTGAAAGCAGCTAGTATGTGAGTATTTGATTACATTATAAATTTAGTCAATTTATGGTAACAGGGGTAATTGTTCAATGGAAAGTGTAGTATACTCTGCATGCAAATCAATTATTAAATAGCTTTTACTGTTATTCAGGGCTGAAAAGTGCATAGACATTTTGAAATGCAAGGCAACTGCTATTGGTTAGTTGAAAATAATAATCGTCATTGAGATTGAACATCTCTTGCAGTGTCCTGGCCAAGACAGGCAGCAGTAACATATAGTTACACATAGCATACACACAAAACATAAGAAATATAAAACAACTAAAACAGTCCACAGGGAGGAGGGGGGGAGTAATATTAAGTTTGAGCATCAAAGTGTAAAGACATTTCGGGAGACTCAAAGAGGAGGGTAATATTACATTTGAGCAACAAAGTGTAGTCTTGTGGCGGACTCTAGACATAATTCACCATACCGTGTTATTGACATGTTATCGTTCTGTGTTATAGGGATACTGTCTATTTAAGATCACGTGACTTATGTGTTGATTTGCCGGTGTGTTTGAATTTGAATTTATCGGTCTTTAGATGATAAAATCGACCTTGCCGTTGTCGAGGTGAAAAATCCTTCTCACCCTTATTTTATCGCAATTTCTACAGTCTATAGACAGAACGTGTTACCTGGCAGAGTTTGTCGACGGCGGAGCCGTTATGTTTAAAAACATAACGTCTTACCAGGGCGAGTGTTGCTGCGGTGTGTGCGCGTGGGTGTTTGCTCTAACCCAGTGGTCCCCAACCACCGGGCCGCGGGACATTCCTAACCGGGCCGTAGGTTAGTAGGCTACGACATGAATAGGAAAAAATATATATATTTAAAAAAATTCATGAAAAATTTAATAAACTCAATTTACTTCGCAATACTGTGCATAAATATTCAGTGCTTAGAATTCAATGCCAGCGAGTGAGGCTCTTATTCCCGCTGTCCTTGCTTGACCGCGATCTATAGCATCTAGGATCGATTGCTCTTCCTTGGGTCCCCGGATGTTAAAACTGAATTTTCAGACATTGATTTTTGCAGCTGAATTTTGCAAGTTGAATTTGGGGACGTTGAATTTTTAACATTGAATATTTGATTTTGAATTTTTTAACATTAAAAAATAAAGCTGAATATGATTTATTGAGTTAAATTCAGAGGCAAAAAATCCAGACAAATTATTTCATGCATAAATATTCAGTGCTTAGAATTCAATGCCTTTTCTTCTAAATACTATGGCACAGATTTACTTCCATACCCATGGCATTGCACCAGGTGTGAGTTTGAGTAGCCTTATGGGGCGTTTCCACCGGAGGGTGCGGGTTGGTTCGGTGCGCAACGGTGCGGCACGGATCGCGTTTCCACCGCCAAAAGTGGGCGTGACCCGGAATGGGCCGTATTGAGCCGTACTCGTCTCGCAGTACTCCTCCGTTGAGTTGCTGAGACGCCTGAAAGGGTGCTGGCAAGTTCGAGCTACATACGCCGTCCATTGATTGGTCTACAGAATTGCACTTCCGTGCGGCAGGGGGATAATAACAAACAAACACATAATCCGCAAGGTATTTCTAGACAACGGCAAAGCTTTGTGTATTGAAGAAAATGTCGGGCAAAAGTTTGCCATCCTTCCTGGACGTCCTACATTGTTGATCTTTGTTCATTGTGTGTGGTCTTTTTTTTCCTTGAATTAATTAGCAGGCTACACTGTGTCGGGCTGCTATGAGGTCACGATGGTATCGTAGCTGCCGCGGCTATCGCCATTCGGCTTAACCCCCCCACCATGAGGGTACTGTCGGCGGCGGAAACGCAAGCCGTAACTGAGCCACACCGAACCGCACCTTCACTACTCTAACAAGCCGCACCAAACTGACCCGCACCCTCCGGTGGAAATGCGCCATTACAAGCCATTTTGAAAATCTGCCCCTTATGACATCACAAGTGGGAGCGTCCACCTAGATGTGTGCTGGATAGATCAGTGAGCTGACTGGTCCCAGTTGATCTTAAAGGTTGCGAGGGCTCAAATAGAGAAAACATTACAAACGATATTGATTTAAAGGTACTACTGGTGTGCTCAGGTGAACAGTGATCATGCTGACAGACCAGGCGTTCAGCCCTTATGCGTTACTGAAAATGTGACTTAACTTTTCTTTGCTTATCGTTTGATTGATGTTTGGGACCATACATTTGATACTTTTCTACCTTAACTACGGATAGCTTGATTTTCTGTATTGGTTATTGATTTCTGCATTTATTTTTTTTGCTTGTACTGCAGAAAAACACGAGTTGAACAAAGGCATAACGTAACCTGCAATAGAGGAAAGCTGCCACAGTGAGAATGCAGGAATATGATAACCCATAATAACTTACTTCGGGCCAACTATTCCTACACCTACCCTGCCATAGAGGAAAACTGCCACAGTGAGTATGCCCAGCATTAATATAATAACCCATCTAACTTTGACAAATTTCTACGATTGTTTTAATGCAAATCATGACCTGATCAACCAACAAACCCACCTGATAGACTTGTTTTGGACCCTAAAACAACAACACATGCTTAGGGCCACATGGTAAAACTCTGTTGTACACTTTGTGAGAGAGACCCTGCTTACTTTAGACAACAACACGCCGCTATGTCTGTCATTTTAGAGCTATGACTGTTAATGATTTGATTCATTATACTGCATCATTTGACTTCTATTCATGCAAACCATGGTCATGCAACTCCAGTGAGCTTGGCCCCTCGGGAGGAAACAGGATGTTTCTGAAGCACATTGACGCTCGCACGCACAAACGCATTCATTCAGAGACACTGTAATTCATCACACACATTCCAAGAAACTAACTTATTACGTTGAAATGTGCACTGCAACGTAAAGGACGGACTACAAACCCCCGCCCCCCTCCTCTGGAGGTGCAAGTAAGGAGTTGGTGGATAACCTCAATAAATTTTTTTCACGTTTTGACACCTGCCAAGGGGCCACTGCACCAGGGATTGAGAGTGGCGGAGTTGGAGGGATCGGAGGACCACTCGTTCTCTCTGAACACGATGTCAGGAGGACATTTAAGCTGGTGAACGCCAGGAAGGCTGCAGGACCAGATGAGATAGCGGGGCGGGTTCTCAAGGTCTGCGCCGATCAATTGGCACCAGTGTTCACGGCTATATTCAAGCCTAGACCATAACGACTATCGCCCAGCTCTCGGAGTGGTGCGGTTTGTGGGGCAAGGAGTTGTAATTCTCTTATAACCTGGGCTCATATCTGGTCCTTCCCTGGCCTCTCGCTATGATATAGCCTATCTATCTTTTATCCCAAGGCAACGACAGCATACGTATTCAATCGTTATTTTCCATTTTTTTTGAGTGAGCTTTGTGCAACACATTGATTTGTGATCAGACGTCTGTGATCAGCCCCTCCTCTCCGTCTGAATCAGCATGATCACCAGGGAGGAATGTTTTCTCCTTTTCCCTGCATAGGAGACGGCTGGGAGGATTCATTAAGAGGATCAATCCACAGTTCATAAATCTGTTTTGAGCGATGCCAGAAATACCAAAGACTCTAAATAATAACACGGTCGAAATCTCAACGTGATCTTGTATCCGTTTTCTATGTCCTTTTTCTTGGTGTGAAAAAACTGCAATGTTTAATCCAAGTTACCCAATGGATTCATTGTTTTGAAGTGAATCCCAATATCTTAAACTGACTTAAAATAGATATAATAAGGATTAAACAGACTTTCATCCATGTACATTGGTAGAAACTTTTGCAGATTGTATTCACACCAAGAAATATTACCTAGAAAATAAATAAATGATTACGGTGAGATTTCAACCGCATTGTTCAGAGTCTTTGGTATTTCTGGTATCCGTCAGAACAGATTTGTAAACTGTGGATTTATCCTCTTAAAGGTTGGGTAGGTGATTTGCGAAACGCCAGCAGATTTTGAAAATACACAACTCAAATGGTCCTACCCCCTCTCCTTCAACGCTGACTCTGACTCCACCCATTCCAAGTACCTGGACGCGCAATCATGCACGAGCGCGAACAGAGATGCGCGAGAGCGAGCCAGGCTAGCCTAGGTTTTCGTTTAACAACATGGCACTACATTCAGCTGTAAGTTGCACCCAGTACCGCGGGAAGTAGGAGTGCTGGGGGTGCTGCAACACCCCCTGTCCGAGGCCCTGTCTTATCACAGAAAACGATCATTTCTAAAAACTCCGGCCAAAGTGGAGATTTCTGAAAACGCCGGTTATGTGTTGTCGTGTCAACGGGGAGAAACGGGATTTTAGGTTCTGAAGCGTCACATTATGCACCAGGAAATGCTTAACGTCATGTGAGCGCCCGCTGTACCGTATTGGTCCGAATATAAACACACACCCCATTGTAAGACGACCTATATTTGGAAAAAAGATTTGAAGACCAGATCCGTTTTTTATGAATAAATAAATTGTATTCATTGAAATAATATACGAAAATAAAAAGGCATCGAATAAAACACTGCATTGCCACTAAACAGTAGTGCAAATAGGCCGTACTGATGTGTACACCAAAGACTATCCCTGACACTCCTCTGCCCCGCTGTGTTCGCTCTGGCTGTGGTCGCTCCGAACTGTTTCGGCCCGTGGCAAAGCGAGTCATCCTCGCTGCTGTCCAAGGCATTTTGAGACGCAGCATTTATTTAATGCTAATATGACCTAGTGCTGAAAAAAGGTTATATGAAAAAGTGTGAGGGTAGCGGTGGTGCGCTAAACTTGTTCTGTGAGCAGCTGGATGTGAACGATCGATTTTCAACTGTCCGCGCATGCACTGGTGTAATTGAGCTGCGCTGCTATACATCTTTTTTTTTATCAATGTAACGAGTTGCGAGTCTAGTGCAGAGTTTTTTTTTTCCCAGCACCCCCTGCTGAGAATACGTTCTCGCTGCATTGGTTGGACCAGATGTTATAAACATTAAACGGTCACATAAATCATTACTATTTTTAGAAAATGTATGTTTGTTTCATATAATTGTATTGGAAGTCCTGGTTTTCACTAGGGTTGCCGCGGTGTGGACATTTTCACACCGAGTAATACACTCGTCTCCACACCGGTATTTACGGAAGAGGATTAGGGCCACACATGTAAAAAAAAATTAAGTTCTGACTTTATTCTCAGAATTCTGAGAAAAAAGTCAGAATTCTGACTTTAATCTCAGAATTCTGAGAATAAAGTCAGAATTCTGACATTAATCTCAGAATTCTGAGATAAAAAGTCAGAATTCTGACATTAATCTCAGAATTCTGAGAAAAAAGTCAGAATTCTGACTTTAATCTCAGAATTCTGACTTTTTTCTCAGAATTCTGAGATTAAAGTCAGAATTCTGACATTAATCTCAGAATTCTGAGAAAAAAGTCAGAATTCTGACATTAATCTCAGAATTCTGACTTTAATCTCAGAATTCTGAGAAAAAAGTCAGAATTCTGACTTTAAAGTCAGAACTACGGGTATCTGTAAGGACCAACCTCCGTGGGAGAGACACTTTGCTTTATGCAGTAGGAGGAAACCTATGGAAAGCCTATGGAAAGCCTATGAATGGCGCGGTAAAAGTGCAAAACCGCACGGATTCCGTGCGGTTTGGCAAGAATTCGGTTACGGAATACGGTTTTGAATGACTAATAGCCGCGGCTATTAGTCATTCACTCCAGCTATTAGTTATTCACTCCGGCTATTAGTTAATCACTCCGGATATTAGGTATGCTGAACGAGCCCTCCCTCTTCTTTGCTTGACCACTAAGTTTGAAGGCTGTCTAACCAATCAGTGAAGAGAAATACCAGACTAAAGTAACGCATTGTCGAGACTAGAGCTGCAGTGCCTCCATGTTTCGCCGTAACATAAAGCTGTGTTGTCTTTACTAGTTTCACTACAATGTAATGACCACCACTAGCTAGTGGAAATTACATTTGTGTCTAGTACAGTGATATATTTGTATATGTTAGGCTATATATTGAGATGGCAGTGTGCGAAATACCCGTCAATATTCGGGGATGCCCTCATCCCCAGATTGTTCTCGATATGCCGTAGCCAGCTCGGCCATAACATTACAATATTTCATGGATGCAAGCAAGCCAAGACAATCAATCTATATCTATAGCCTACATGACAACACACGCACACACGCACACACGTTAAACACACTGGTAAAGCAATAGGAGCCTGCATTGGCTAAAGTTGTTGGGATGCACGTTATTTTATAACAGGGAGGGGCAAAGTTGTGCATTACAATGCAAACACGACAATAATTGGCACCGTTCTTGCGCACTCAGAAGAACATGAACTGAATAAATGCCAGGTATATAGCATATCGGAGACGGGCACACAATCAGTGCATTTGCAAATGAGAGCCTGCAGTATGATCGTTCTTGTGACATTATTTAACCATCCATCTACAGCTAATACGATCAGACAGATACCACATATAAGCCCACAATAAGCCCAACATCACCACGGCAGGTGCGCTCTCTCTCGCACATTCACACAATCACTCCAACTTATCCAACTCCAAGGCAAAGCTGTTTCACTAAAACCACAAACAACCACAACTAACCAGCCTACATATCCACAACAATGCACAACAATCAGTTCTATACATTGCGTCTATCTTCTGTTTCGCGCACATGGCTAATTTGCATACATGCACAGGACTGTCGGCTCCGCTTGTCAAAAAAATAGAACGTATTTGTGAATAAATGCTTTGAATTCTGAATACTGGACTTGGTGAGCTTGGTGAGTTGGCTATGGGACGTGCACTTTTACCGCGCCATTCTAGGGCCGGATTGTGGCCTTCTTGGCTTTCCATAGGTTTCCTCCTACTGCATAAAGCAAAGTGTCTCTCCCACGGAGGTTGGTCCTTACAGATACCCGTAGTTCTGACTTTAAAGTCAGAATTCTGACTTTTTTCTCAGAATTCTGAGATTAAAGTCAGAATTCTGACATTAATCTCAGAATTCTGAGATTAAAGTCAGAATTCTGACATTAATCTCAGAATTCTGAGAAAAAAGTCAGAATTCTGAGATTAAAGTCAGAATTCTGACTTTTTATCTCAGAATTCTGAGATTAATGTCAGAATTCTGACTTTATTCTCAGAATTCTGAGAATAAAGTCAGAACTTAATTTTTTTTTACATGTGTGGCCCTAATCCTCTTCCGTAGGTATTACCGAGTATAAACGGTATAAACTTTGAAACTAGGTCAACCGCCACACAAGCATCGGTTTTTAGACCCTTCTCGTCCTTCAGTTGCCGCCAACGTTCGAAAGCAGCGCCTAGGATTATTCTTGATTTCAGTTTTTCTCTTTCAGCGTTTTTATTATCAATTACTCTCTGAAAAAGAGTTTTCCTTCTCTTTGCTGGTGGTGGTGGTGGTGGTGGGGATGGTGGCGTCTTGTCTGCCATGGAAATTGTCTTCTACTGCTAGGTCCAAATGTGGATTAACTAGTTCCAGTAGCTACCGCAGGATAACAACAAACAGGAGCTTGCTCTGGGTCACGAGCTCTGGGTCACGAGTACTGCACGAAGGGGTCGCGCGCGGGGCGCGGGGGAGGGGGAGTGCAGTACGACCGTTTGATTGACGTACTTACTGTCCAATGCAACTCGGTGGCAATGGAAATGATTGGCTGGAGTTTTTCGAGCCCTGCCCGTTCCACAGATGATTGACTTGTTTAATTTTCATGTCAGTACTTCTAACTCAGTGGCTGTAAGCGGGTTATGATAAGGATTTCAAGTAATTTTGCAAAAATGGCCAAAAAAGCAAATCACCTATACAACCTTTAATGAATTCGCTCAGCCGTCTCTTATGGAGGGAAAAGAAGACCACATTCCTCCTTGATGATCATGTGGATTCAGACAGAGAGGGGGGGAAGATCAGGGTGTTTTGTGTTCAGCTTTAAAATGTAATTAGATTGTGTCGATAATAAAAAAAAGAAGTGTATGGGAAATACAACCAATCACGTTTAACGCTGTTCTCTCTGAAGAAAAATAAACACATACAAATAAAACCCAGCTCAAGTAGGATCAATGTGTGGGAAACAGGGCATTAGTGTGGTAGTTGGAGGAATAGTATATCGGCTTTCTCTATTCATTCCGGTACTTTGATGCTTTTCCTTAAATGTTAAATGGCCGACTGCATTACTCTTGTCTTCGCTTTATACAGACTGCCTTATAAGTGGATGAAAAAGTACACATGTTCCTTACTCAAGTTCAGATACTTTTAATAATAATATAATAATTTACTCAAAAATATAAAAGTGGCCCTCTGACATTTTCACCGGCTGTTTATATGCAAAGCTAGCTGAACCTCATGTCATATTAAAGGTTGGATAGGTGATTTGCTTTTTTGGCCATTTTTGCAAAATTACTTGAAATCCTTATCATAACCCGCTTACAGCCACTGAGTTAGAAGTACTGACATGAAAATTAAACAAGTCAATCATCTGTGGAACGGGCAGGGCTCGAAAAACTCCAGCCAATCATTTCCATTGCCACCGAGTTGCATTGGACAGTAAGTACGTCAATCAAACGGTCGTACTGCACTCCCCCTCCCCCGCGCCCCGCGCGCGACCCCTTCGTGCAGTACTCGTGACCCAGAGCTCGTGACCCAGAGCAAGCTCCTGTTTGTTGTTATCCTGCGGTAGCTACTGGAACTAGTTAATCCACATTTGGACCTAGCAGTAGAAGACAATTTCCATGGCAGACAAGACGCCACCATCCCCACCACCACCACCACCACCAGCAAAGAGAAGGAAAACTCTTTTTCAGAGAGTAATTGATAATAAAAACGCTGAAAGAGAAAAACTGAAATCAAGAATAATCCTAGGCGCTGCTTTCGAACGTTGGCGGCAACTGAAGGACGAGAAGGGTCTAAAAACCGATGCTTGTGTTGCGGTTGACCTAGTTTCAAAGTTTATACCGTTTATACTCGGTAATACCGGTGTGGAGACGAGTGTATTACTCGGTGTGAAAATGTCCACACCGCGGCAACCCTAGTGAAAACCAGGACTTCCAATACAATTATATGAAACAAACATACATTTTCTAAAAATAGTAATGATTTATGTGACCGTTTAATGTTTATAACATCTGGTCCAACCATAGCAGCGAGAACGTATTCTCAGCAGGGGGTGCTGGGAAAAAAAAACCCAGCCTGCACTAGACTCGCAACTCGTTACATTGATAAAAAAAGATGTATAGCAGCGCAGCTCAATTACACCAGTGCATGCATGCGCGCACAGTTGAAAATCGATCGTTCACATCCAGCTGCTCACATAACAAGTTTAGCGCACCACCGCTACCCTCACACTTTTTCATATAACCTTTTTTCAGCACTAGGTCATATGAGCATTAAATAAATGCTGCGTCTCAAAATGCCTTGGACAGCAGCGAGGATGACTCGCTTTGCCACGGGCCGAAACAGTTCGGAGCGACCACAGCCAGAGCGAACACAGCGGGGCAGAGGAGTGTCAGGAATAGTCTTTGGTGTACGCATCAGTAGGCTACGGCCTATTTGCACTACTGTTTAGTGGCAATGCAGTGTTTTATTCGATGCCTTTTAATTTTCGTATATTATTTCAATGAATACAATTTATTTATTCATAAAAAACGGATCTGGTCTTCAAATCTTTTTTCCAAATATAGGTCGTCTTACAATGGGGTTTGTGTTTATATTCGGACCAATACGGTACAGCGGGCGCTCACATGACGTTAAGCATTTCCTGGTGCATAATGTGACGCTTCAGAACCTAAAATCCCGTTTCTCCCCGTTGACACGACAACACATAACCGGCGTTTTCAGAAATCTCCACTTTGGCCGGAGTTTTTAGAAATGATCGTTTTCTGTGATAAGACAGGGCCTCGGACAGGGGGTGTTGCAGCACCCCCAGCACTCCTACTTCCCGCGGTACTGGGTGCAACTTACAGCTGAATGTAGTGCCATGTTGTTAAACGAAAACCTAGGCTAGCCTGGCTCGCTCTCGCGCATCTCTGTTCGCGCTCGTGCATGATTGCGCGTCCAGGTACTTGGAATGGGTGGAGTCAGAGTCAGCGTTGAAGGAGAGGGGGTAGGACCATTTGAGTTGTGTATTTTCAAAATCTGCTGGCGTTTCGCAAATCACCTACCCAACCTTTAATATATAATTGGAAGACTGTTGAGGTTAAACAATTACAATTTTTATAAAATAAACAATATTCTGAAAATACTTGACCTCAATCGGCAATTCAGTTTTGAATGTCAGCAACCAAACTCAAAACACTACATGAAAACACAATTATGTCAGTGTTTTGATACCTGTAGAATGTTGGGAATTACATAAAGAATATGGATTTTTTTTCCAATAAAATAATCTGGTGTGTATTTTAATCACTGTGCACTATAGAATGATCAATAATAAAAGTTAATGATCAACACCACGCTTGCGGTTCTTCTGTGCTAAACCGGTCTTGGTGATTAAATCCAGACCAATCTGTTTAGCTCAACGTTAGAATGACATCGCCAGATCAATTCAAATGTTAGTAGTGGAGAACCTCTCAGTTCATCTTCCACTTCCAAGGGGCGTTGTCGACGGCTACAAACCAAATGCCTCTGGACCCAATTGGATTGGTAGAAAACCAATTAGAGCAACAAATGAACAGATTTTCAACCTAAGGTTTATTCAATATAAGATATTTGAGTTGTGGTTAAGTATGACAGGATTGTAAGGCTGTAGTGATTCACATTTCGAATTTGCTCAGCGATTCACTCTGGCGACGAGCAATATACTCCCCGATCTCCCTGGCCCAGAACATTAACCAATCACATAAGTGTATCTGTATCTGATATAGACAGCTGTGGGTGTCAGATTGACTCGGCTGCCAGATCGACTCGGGGTCCTAGATGCGCAATAATGACGCACTTCCTGTAAACGCTCTTTTAAATGCGCATGCACGTTTCATTCATTCCCATGTTATTCCCAAGTATTAATGATCGCCTTTTGTTTTCTAATCTATGAATAATAATCTAATGCACAAATTATTGTTGCCTATACTTGAGTAATATATTAAAAAAAAATCGGTTAACTTAACTCCATTCACTGAACGGGGCGATCCACTTTATTTCCAGCGCTCCCAACACAGAGTCAAAACAGCGACCCACACGCAGACACTTACGTTCTCCTCCTTCTGAATAAGAGTCCCTAACAGGAACTGGGGATTATGCATTCATTAGTGCTTTTAGACGTGTTTCCAATGGCTTTGTTTGTGCGGGCTGCGTTCAATGAAATCAAAACCAAAACGGATTGAGCCTTCGTTTTATGTCCATGATTGAGCCCCTTTTATAGTCAACCCTTCCGGGTTTTGTCCGTTGGCTTGTGTCGATACGTCAAGTGTCGATACGTCATCTGTAAGCGCAGGACCCCGAGTCGATATGGCAGCCGAGTCAATCTGGTACCCACACAGGCTGAAACCAATTAGAGCACCGGATACGGCAAGAGTCTTATCAATTGGCTAGATCCGCTGGTCTGGATACCTCGCCCCTATACATCTGATTGGTCGTAGTGTTATCCAATTGCGTGCACTGATATTTTCAAATGCAAGCTTGGTGCCGCCCCTTTAACTCAAAATACATCTTTCTTTTCCAGGAAAGACTTCAGTGCAGTTCTTTGAGTTCATTTCTCAAAGAAAATGATAACTTCAAGTCTTGAAGAGTCACGGCCAAGGCCGAGTCGAAAGACAGCTGTTCGCAAGCAGCAGCAGCAATTATTGTTTACCTCTAACACTTAGCTGTTACGGGTTGTTCGCCACATGTTTAGGAGCCACAGTGTCAAACAGAGCTTCAGGGAGCTATCAGGAGAGTCAAGCCCTCTGGCTTAGAGCTGTTCTCCTGTTCAGAGGTTACATGGCCTTTGGGTTCCTCTGCTGGATGGGATGGTAGGACTGTACAAGGTGAGACCACAAGAGGGGAAGCATGACACAATGCATGCAGCTTAACATTGATTATACCAAGGCCAGCATTAAATTGTGCAGGCAAGAAATGCATTGGGCATGAATAAACTACCGCCTTGCTTCAGAAGGTTTTTTTTATCAGTATTCTTGGATGTTTTCCCTGTCTATTGTGTTGAAGGCCTTTGCCCCCGCACAGCAGGGTCATCCTTGGACGTGTCAGGGGATATCTCCAGCTTATCTGTTCCTGCTATGACTTACTGGTTAATGTTCACTCGGCTGCCATGAATCAAGGTTCAAAGGTCACTTTAAAAAGAGGGGAACGCCGATTTCTCAGGGCTGAATGTGAAAGCAGAACAGGTGACAGGTAAAGAGACAGAGTAAGGATATATGCAAGGCAAGAGAGCTTATGATGGAGGTCACACAATTTCAGAGTAAGTGTTTTTTATAATTTAGAATACCCTCTAATACGACTCACATATTTTGCCCATAACCAGCAGCAATACATTTGCAATGAGATGATGTTTGGGATTATTGTTAGAAGCTGCTGTTATATAGAGGTGAAACTTCATCAATGCATTTGAACCACAAGGTATTACAATAGCGAACTGTTTTACGTCTAACCACGGTAATCTTTATTTCATTTTTTTTTTCAGAGATTGGCATTGGCCTTACAGGGTTTGGAATGTTTTTTGTCCTTTTTGGTGTAATGCTGTACTTTGACTCAGTCTTGTTGGCATTTGGAAATGTAAGTCATGTTTTTTAATCAGCAACAAACTCACAATCCTTTCATATGTAGACATGTAACCTTCCAATGTGAATCAGTCCATTCCGAAATGTTTCTTAATCATTTCAATTGGATTTAAATCTAGAAACAAATCAAGAATGGAAAGTAGTTTTTTTTTACTTCATCTATTGTGATAACAAAATAATTTCATATATGCCTGAACATGATGCACTGACTGCTTAATTCATAATAAAAGTATTAGTTAGCTGGCCAAATTGTACAATATTTACTTCAGTAAAGCAAGTGGGAATCAGTAAACATTCACTTTACTTTTTTCTTGTAGAATTTTTACAGGAATCGCAATCATATTCCTGTATATACATGTGTAAAGTCATCATCTATTGCCGTATGAGGTGACACTACAGGGATTGAACCATGGCCCACTGATTAAAGCGTGGCATTACGGTATTATCAATGTTACAAACTGGGAGAGGGCGGGGACGTTCCTGGGAGAAAATCCCAAGCGCCACAGTCAGTGATATGCTCTCCGTCACCCAGCAGTGGTGGTTCCACCAGAGAAATCAGGCGGGGCTGACATTTATGATAATATGCTCATAATCATTGAGTGGGAGAGGAAGCTGCCTCTGTCTCTCCGCCCTTCACTACATTAGTTGTTATTTGCAACAGACTCGCAATTCAGCTCACTGGTGTGTGAGGCAACGTACTATTTTATTCTGGTCGGTGCTAGTGATGCCGCTGAACCAACTGCAACTGACCTCTGGAAAGTGAGGTCCAAGAAAGCACCTGCAGTTATTGCTGATTGCCATAGGTGGCGCCAAAGAGAACCAAATAGTAACCTCAGAGAATAGCACTTTAATAATGTTTCTGTGTTGTGAGCATGTTACTATTGACAAAATTACCCAAGTAACAATAATTGGGGTCTAGATCGATTGTATAATTGATCATCCACTCATACCAAAACAACAAACATTCAATAGATATTACTCCCCCCCTCCCCCCACCTCCTGAGCATGATGTCCTGTACCGTGTTGCTCTGTCAGATCCTCTTCCTGGCTGGGTTGGTCTTCATCATCGGCCCCAGGAGGACCGCCCATTTCTTCTTCCAGAGGCAGAAGTTTAGGGCATCTTCCTTCTTTCTCGGGGGCGTGGCTCTGGTCCTGCTCCGTTGGCCAATCATTGGCATGCTTGTGGAGAGTTATGGCTTTGTTCTTTTGTTCAGGTAAGTTCATCAGGCATGATGAAATGAACACTTTGTCATGTCATTTAGTCATAAGTCTCTAGAGGGTGTGAAACGAACCATTAACAAACCGTAAATATATATATATAAGTGCTCCACCTACCAGCCTAGGCAGTTGACTGGGCCAACTGGTGGGCGGATTAGACATCATACATCATGCCACTGGGTGGACACCACCTGAGTCGATTTTGACATAGGTTGTAATGGCTTATCATAATCACACATGGTGGTCAAATAGCGGTCCTTTAACATAGAACCAATGTTTTGTTAATGATAAGTTCATTAACTAACAGCTTAAAAATGGCTTATAAGTTAACCTTCTTTAAAGTGTTAGAAAAGTACAAGCTCAATTAGTATACAGTATCAAAGTAAAGTCCCTCTATCATAATATTTGGGTTAGTGCTTGGTTAAAACAGTGAGCAGATCATTGTTGTAACATTTTGCTGTTTCTATCCCCATAGGTCATTCTTTCCAATGGTTTTTGGATTTGTGTTCTCAATAATAAATAATCCATTCCTTGATGCGGTGGGTAAAATGTAACCCTGAACTATGGTGCTGCTATACCAATCTCTAGAAATAATGTTTTATTCAACTACTTACCTCTGAAACGTATTAAATTTACCAAATTTGAAGCTCTCCCAATACAGTTTTAAGTGTCACATTGATCTAATGATCCTGACTCCTTTCTGTTCTTTTCTTCCAGTTGTTCAAAAAACTGTTCGGAAGCAACACCTCTATGGTTTGAATGAGGGAAAAAAAATGTATTTGTATTATTATAGAAATGAGTTGTATTTATTATTAAATATGTATGTAATCTATTTGCCTTTTCCTTCTAAGCAGCAGTGATGTTCAAATAGTGTATTTGCTAGTGAATGAATGAAGCAAGCCTGTGGCTTACTCACAAACATCTTTACCCAAAGTAGTTTCTTCTGTCATGATTATCTTGATCAACAAGATTTACCATATTACCTTTGAAATGGATTGTCGAGCGGAAGCAAAGCAAGGCAAGGCAAGGCAACTTTATTTATGTAGCACTTTTCATACACAAGGCAGACTGAAAGTGCTTCACATATAAACATTGTCATACAATAAAATAAAATAATAGATAAGTAAAAGAAAACATATGCAAAGAAATGAGTAAAATAAAAGTGCAATGTATTTAAGATCAGAACAACAGTCTCTCTGGTACCCACATCGGGACTCCAACCCGACCTGAAGGAATTTGGTACCCACGTCGGGACTCCAACCCGACCTAAAGGAACTTGATACTTTCTCTGGGACTCCAACCCGGATTCTAGTCAATTTCTATTCTTTACCCAGATTCTAGGACTCTAAACCAGACACACGTCGGAACTCTAACCACGAACCAATGGCCTTATTCTGGGACTCCAACCCAGGCAGACGTCCGGACTCTCACCCAGAAAGAACTCAGGTCTTTCTCTGGGACCCCAACCCGACCTAAGGAACTTGGTCCTTTCTCTGAGACTCCAACCCAGATTCTAGGACTCTAACCCAGAGAGAACTTGGGTCTCAAACCCTTATCCTTTCTCTCTGGTATCAGATCATCTATCTTTCTGGTAAAAATAGAAAATAAAGGGAAAGTTAATAAGGCATTTTAGTAAGTAAAAGAAAACATATGCAAAGAAATGAGTAAAATAGAAAATGCAATGTATTTAAGATCAGATCAACAGTCTCTCTGGTACCCACGTCGGGACTCCAACCCGACCTAAAGGAACTTGGTACCCACGTCGGGACACCAACCCGACCTAAAGGAACTTGGTACTTTCTCTGGGACTCCAACACAGACTCTATTCTAGGACTCTAACCCAGGCCCCGTTCACACGAAGCCGAAACGGGCGAAACCGTTACGGTTTCGATCTATCCGGTTTAGAAGTATCTCCGTAAAGACGAAGCCAAGCGAAACCGGGTAGATCTGTAGAAACGCTGTAGTACACATTCCAGGCCCATAAGGCGCGCCTCTTCTGGTACAGAAATCCAGAAGAAATGAAATAAGAAGAAGAGGCGAGCATGCGCATAAAGGCTGCCCTTATGCGCATGCTCGCATGTGATTTCTGAGACTCCGCGGGCTTAAGAGCCATTGGCTAGGAGGTCGAGGGGTGGGGCGATGACGTCATGGTTTGCGGTTTCAGTCGGTTTCAGGCGTACACACGAATCCAAAACGAAACCGGGTAGATTTGAAACCACCTCCGAGGGTGGTTTCAGAAGTTTGCGGTTTCGGTCAGCGGATTCGCCGGCTTCGTGTGTACGGAAGGCCGAACCGTACAAGACCTTTGCGGTTTCGCCATGAAATCGGCTTCGTGTGAACGGGGCCCCAGACACACGTCGGCCCTCTAACCACAAACCAAAGGCCTTATTCTGGGACTCCAACCCAGACAGACGTCGGGACTCTAACCCAGACAGAACTCGGGTCTTTCTCTGGTGCCGCTTTCACACCAAAAAGAACCGAGAGCCAGTTCCGGGCTGGTGCTAGGGCCAGTTCCAAACTGGTTCCAGCCTTACCCCAGTTAAGAACCGGTTGGTTTCACACCGGCCAGAGCCAGCCATGGAGCCGGCGTGAGCAACGTCATGACGTCACTGCAAACGTCTCGGCTAGTGAGCTTGGACAGAAGTATACGGCCGACATCTTTCTTTATTCTGGGTGGAAATAGTAACATAGTTACGCCATCAAATGCGTTTATGGAAACATTTTTAGCGAGAAATGTGCATTTTACTTTCATAATGTTCGCTCGGAGAATGTGAAGGATGTTTGGTTTGATAGTTATGACGAAGAGGGAACGCTCCGTTCACTTGCATGGACATGGACTCATCTAGCTGCGTTGGCGCGTTGACGCGTTGAACCACCACACAATAGGCGCGCAGAAGAACCCTCGCGCCAGTTTCAAACACAACAACAATTTCGTCTTCGATTCAATCCGTGTATGGTTCGTTCTTTGAATATTCCGATTTAAAACAAAATCAGAAAAAAACAAAAAAGAACCATACACGGATTCACGTCCATTGTTTACTTCGGTGTTTTAAAAAATGCCGGTCTTCGTTGGTCTTCCTGTTTATGAAGGTACGGATAACTCCGCCCCCTGCCCCCGGCGTAAAAGCGGTTCTAGTTCTAGCCCAGCTCTAAAGTGGGGCCAGAGTTGAACCGGTTTTTAGGGGCCGGAGCCGGTTCTTTGGCGGTGTGAAACCAAAGCCCTGGCCCTAGCTCCGAACTGGCCCGGAACCGGCCCCGATTTTGCGGCGGTGTGAAAGGGGCACCATGGGACTCCAACCCGACCGAAAGGAACTTGGTCCTTTCTCTGGGACTCCAACCCAGATTCTAGGACTCTAACCAAGACAGAACTTGGGTAGGGACAGGTTCTCTCTGGTATCAGATCATGTATCTTTCTGGTAAAAATAGAAAATAAAGGGAAAGTTGACAAAAAAAAAAAAAAGCTGACAAAAACTTCTGTTGTGCTCAAGCAAAACACTTCATCCTAGTCCGTCTGAAAGATTAACAGTAAATGTCATCCCTGGGTCACTTCGAAATTACATTTTTAACATCATCCACCACTTGCATAAAATAACACGTACCTTAGCAGCTTAGATGACTTACGTTAAACAATGCAAAGACGTTGATTCAAACAACATGCAAGCTGCGTGGTTTCAGGGATAGCAGTGGCCATATGAATCCCAATGGCAACGATAGAAAATGTTGACATTGACCCCTGATATACTGATGTATCGTAACATATTGTTACACTGTAAAGGTAGTGCTGTTTCTAGAACAGTCAATATGGGACCAACACGTTGGACGACATGAACAACCTATTCTTTGCTTTAGGTTGAGAACACGTTGCAATGCAGCCTGTGCACTAGCAAAGAACGTTAGTAAAGAACGTTGACTCCCAGACTTGACTGTATATCAATTTGTTCATAGTTGTCTTCTTTCTTGAACCTAGATCCCATTGTAAAGGGAGGGCCATGAATTTACTATACGTCTATGTGAATGATACTGTAATGTATTCAAGCATTTCTATGTCACATAACAAAATCTTTTACAATTTGCATTGAATGCATATCAATAAATAAACACCACTCAAAATGTTAAATCCATGATTACAGTAAAATACTGAAAAATCTTTGTGCACCACACTGTCCCGTGTAATCACCAGTGGAGATTAGGGGGGATAGAGAAGCTATAAAGCAATCCTCAGCCACTGGATGGTTTGGAGCAGCCCTGACACACAGAGCAGCCAGTCCCTGCACACAGGTGAGACCATGATTATTTATGAATGTTCAACTCATCACAGCCTTCACAGCATGCTCTTGTTACGTATTTTAAGAACATAAGCTGCCTCCACATAGCCTCTAGGAAGCAGATTCAAACACACAAGCTGTATTACCCTCACAGAACCACTAGGAAGCAGATTGAAACACAAGCTGTATTACCCTCACAGAACCACTAGGAAGCAGGACCAAATATATAAGCCGTAAATACTATACATAGCCACAAGGGGAGCAGGACCTTACCCAGTGTTTCCCCTACCATTGTTCAGGCCTGGCGGGCCGCCAGGCCAACGAGCGCCCCCGCCAGGCCAACAACAGGCCAAAAAAAAAAAATGAAAAAAAAAAAAAAATGAAAAAATGAAAAAAAAAAAAAAAAATGAAAAAATGAAAAAAAAATAAAATAATGCGGTGTCGCGCGTGCGCAGATTATGCCCCATCATAACGGACAATCTGACAGCATTAAATTATATCATCATTAGCATGTCACTGTCACACTAAATTTGTACCGGCTGACAAATTTGTACCGGGCGCGTCATCAATACGTAATCCATTCCAAACCTGCCCGGCAACAGATGATCAGATGATTAGAACCTTTCGAATGACGTGAAAGGTTCACGAACATTCGCGAACCTTCTATCTAGCGATCCGTTATCTGTATTGCGCTATTTCGTCATTGACCTGCTTTAAACACTCAGTTTATTTGCTAAATTTGATTAAACAATGAAATACAATACAAATATGAAGTAAAAACAAGTGTTATCTAGCGATTCGTTTTCTGTATTATGTTATTTCGTCTTTGGCAACATGAGCGCAAATCTTTTTTGAAACCCGCTTTAAACACTCAGTTTACTAGCTAAATTTGATTAAAAAATGAAATACAATACAAATATAAAGTAAAAACAAGTGTTATCTAGCGATCCGTTAACTGTACTATGTTATTTCGTCTTTGGCAACATGAGCGCGAATGTTTTTTGAAACCTGCCCGGCAACGGACGACGCGATCATCTGTTGCAGGCAGGTTTGGAATGGATTACATATGGATGACGCGCCCGGTACAAATTTGGCAGCCGGTACAAATTTAGTGTGACAGCACCACCAAAAATTGTATTGTAAATAAAATTAGTTTATTGTTAATAACGTGTTTATTGAATCATTATCAACTTGTGATGGCTAAGCAAGTGTTTTACATGGAAATAACCAACAAATACTCTAGCATCCCGTGAAAAATGTATAAAAAAATCACACTATCAGCTCTTACCACCGGCCCTAAAAAAAATTCTAGGGGAAACACTGTTACCGAAGGCTGCAATAGCTGCTCCATCCACAGGCATGGCAGCATAGACATCTTAAGGTGCGGCCACACCAAACGCGTTACCCGCGTACCTCGCGTATAAAATCGTCAATTTTTCCATAGGGAACCATTGGTTTACGCGCGTATGAGACGCGTACACGCGTTACATGCGCTAAAGCAACATTTTACCTGCGTTAGCCGCGTATGAGGCGCGTATATTTACGCGCGTACATTTACGCGCGTACATATACGCGCGTACGCGAGGAGTTCAAAAAATGTAACATTTTACGCTCATACGCATGACGATTAGCCGCGTTGCCCAATCAGCGTTGAGCTTGACCCGACGTCACTGGCAGAGAGTAGTGAGCTTGGACAGAAGCATACGGCCGACATCTTTCTTTATTCTGTGTGGAAAATAGTAACATAGTTACGCCATTAAATGCTTTTATGGAAACATTTTTAGCGAGAAATGTGCATTTTACTTTCATAATGTTCGCTCGGTGAATGTGAAGGATGTTTGGTTTGATAGTTATGACGAAGAGGGAACGCTCCGTTCACTTGCATGGACAGAGTCTCTGGTTACTAAGCAACCTCAACGTCTTGGCGGACTATATATCTGCTGATCAACACTACGAATGCTGGAAACACACCAGACACACCATGTGAAGTTATTTAACCCGATTATTGTTATTTATATCCGAAAATATTTAATCTAACCCGATCTAAACTCTATCACCCAAACACGGCGGCGTTTGGGTTTCCTACCTCGGACTCCAGCGCAGCCACGGCCGACAACTTTCTTTATTCTGGGTGGAAATAGTAACATAGTTACGCCATTAAATGCGTTTATGGAAACATTTTTAGCGAGAAATGTGCATTTTACTTTCGTAATGTTCGCTCGGTGAATGTGAAGGATGTTTGGTTTGATAGTTATGACGAAGAGGGAACGCTCCGTTCACTTGCATGGACATGGACTCATCTAGGAGCGTAGGCGCGTTAGGAGCGTATGCGTAGGACCATTTTTGACACAAAATGGTCAAGCAACATTTTAGCTGCGTTCCGCGCGTAAATCTTTACGCGGGTACGCGTCTGGTGTGTTCGTACCTTTATATGATAGACGGAGCATCGAATGCTACCGCCTACTGGCGCTGACGAGACGCGGGGCCGCCATCTTGGAGTGGTCATCCGCTCCACTCAGTCCAATCCGTTTGGCTGGAGCAATGAACTGTCAAGCGCATTTAATTAATCATGCCTCACTGAATACCACTGATTTTCATGCGGTTTTTTGTCATACGTGTAGCTATGATAAAGGCCACATGGTTTGGCGTGTTTTATTATTCAATACCAATTATACCAATGTACGGTAATGTTAAATCTTGCTTGTGAAAAGTAATCCCCCGATTCCTATTGTGGATGGTCCGCCGATTTGAGCAGGAATACGCTGAACAACAGCCCGGCATCCTGTTTCTGCTGCTGTTGCTGCTCCCGGTTGACCACTCCAAGATGGCGGCCGTATTTCTCGCGTCCCAGCAGCCAATGCTCCGTCTATCTATAAGATGTTTATGCATGGCAGCACCTCAGACAAGTGAGGAAGCCGAGGCTAATACGTCACGCCGGCTCCGCCCACTGCTGTGGGCCGCGTGGATTTGAAACAAAACAGAACGCCAAAACGCCACCAGTAAACAAGTTAGAAACTCTCGGCAGCTCATAAGGATAGGGTTAATATAGCTTTGGTCAGCTGGGAGTCGCTCAGCACGTGCTCATTACGCTTCCACCTCCTTTTGCTCCGTAGTTTACCATACCGAAATACTTTGACAAATAAAGTAACTGTTAAAAGCTATCCTGGATTTGACCACTTTCCTTGAAGAACTCAGCACTCTTCATTGTGGCATGAATTGCTCCAGGGATTTTGAACGATTCATTAAAAATATAAATCTCTCAACAGGTAATGAGTATATTGCGGGTTTTCCAGATGATTTACAGAACAGTGTGTAACTGTGTTCATCAGGTCTGTTAACAGCCCCCCTTAGCCTGTAGCCTCAGGGCAGTGCATTGTTTAGATGGAACTGCGTTATCAAGTTCAAGTTCAAGTGTTTTTATTTGTCACATACAATAATTTGTTATTGTATTATTATACAGTTCATTGGGGGAACTGAATGCCACAGGCCACCACCACCTCACACATGAATGAGGAGTTCATTCTTTCGGGTGAAAATCGATCTGTGCTGTTTAAAGGAGGATCCATTTTAACGTTACCGTCGGTTTTATAAGATCTGTGTTTAAAACAGGAGAGAATAAGACACTCCTTTAATCATGAACTCTTTTGGATGTCAAAATATGTGGATGTATTGTGCAGAATGTGTAGGATGTGACCCTTCCCCCTCATTGTTTGAATAAGGATTCGATCCTGGGCTGTTGGCAGTAGAAATACTTCTAACCTTTCAACCAAGTCTGGTTCCCTGGGAAGCCCACATGCAGCAGGGAATCACTTCTCACACCCAGGTTGGGTTCCTGCAGCTTCCCAAGAGCAGTCAGACTCAACTCCTGCTGCCCACAAAATATTTTCGTAAGCTTTGTGTTACAACGTAAGAGAAGAGGGGGCCTCTGAGGCCTGTTTCAGGTAGCTGGTTTAACATACTCTGAGTTTAATCCTGCGCTCTGAGTTGGTTGACTCAGAGTTCAGGGTTGAAAAGCAACTCTGGGTTTTCGGTTTCAGAACAGGTGATCAGAGTTGGGTTAATCAACTCTGAGTATGTTCACTCTGGGTTGAGGGCGTGCCTGTTGACTATGAAGAGCCATCATCAATGGATCTCTGATAACATGATCAAACATGGACCAAAAGCGTAGATCCACTTACTTTTCCCCCACGGAATTGGAAATTCTAATGAACGTGTATGCCGAGCAGTTACCCATTTTAACAAAAAAAAGCAATACCGCCGCGGCAGCGAGAGCGCGAGAGAAAGCTTGGCAGGAAATAGCTGAACAAGTCAATGCGTGAGTCAAATAAATTAGTAAAATAAAATAAAATAAGAGGAAAGTTTAATATCTTCCACTTATTCAATATGTAAATTGTGTGTGTGTGTGTGTGTGTGTGTGTGTGTGTGTGTGTGTGTGTGTGTGTGTGTGTGTGTGTGTGTGTGTGTGTGTGTGTGTGTGTGTCAATTTACGCAACCCCGAGTTGCCCCACGAGGACTTGGCAGCAAATAGTACAAAAATATAGTTTAAACAGGTAAACTAATGTTTAATTGAAATCAAATCAATTGTGCTGTTTTGCCTGCTCTACCTAATTTAACAGCTATGTTCAACATGTATTATATATTTGTATACTATATTTGAGCAGTAAATGTAAGTAGTACATTTCCCAGCCACCCCAACACTGCCAATATTTAATAGGATTTAGATATATCAGAAGGCTACACCTAGAAAAAATGCATTATAAATATATATGTGTCTTCAAAATAGCGCTTACTGAATATTAGGGTAACATTTTCCTCCATGTTAGCAAATCGAAAAAATGCAGAGGCCTGGCAGACTGGAGGGGGTCCACCACCTGCAGCCCTCACAGAGGCTGAGGAGATGGCCCCAAGCCAACAGAGTATGCGTCCTGGGCATCCCTGGGGGGAGCTCCTCTGATCCCCCCCACCCCCCAGGATAGAAGTGCCTTTACAGTATAAGAGGTTGGTTATTCAAAATAATTAAATATGTACACGCAACCCAGCGCGTTGCAAATTAGATGGGGCAATATTCTGGCTCAAGTAATAATTGCACTGTCTAATCATCTTCTTCCAGTTACTGATGGCGTCATCGCCCTACTTGAACCAGATGCCCTCACCAACCTCCATGCAATTGTAACAATTCAAAAGATGCAAAAGGATGCTTTGGAGATCCAAATTTTGGAACATAAGTTATAGGTGGGTGAGGTGCAAACTGGGATAATGTTCCCTGCTCTAAAAATATACCCAATATAAATTACTTTTTTTTTTTTGTGCTTTCAAGAAATAAAAAAATCCTCATAATAAGTAGATTTCTCTTTATTAGAACACGGGCTGTGGTGGGACAAGTTATTTTGTTGAACAGTTCACTCAAAGGGTTTTACTTCAGTGAACAATGCAGACGATTATGCTGAGCATGTGCATGTAGAGAAGAACAGCATCTGGTTAAAAGCAGTAGGCCTACCAGGGTCTTTTCTGCCTTGCATTCTTAAAATTAGTTTCTTGACTTGCAGCAGTTATAGGTCCGTGGTTAGTCAGCTACTCTGATCATGGGAAAGCCACAACGTTGAAGTGACTGTAGAGAGCGGGTGGGATGCACGGGGCGGATCATTCTGCACATGCGTTAATTGCGATAAAAAATTAAAAAATAAACTTAAAGCATGCCCCCGGTGCGTTTGACAGTTAACATGGGGGCTGAGAAGGTGGTCTAAATAAATGATAGATTGCGCTGAAAAACGATAGCGCTCGTGAAGAAAATTATCAGGAATGTCAAGGGGTAGAATGTCGAGCGGTCTTAGGATCAGCACAAAAGGCAGTGGTGCAGCAAAAATTCATTTTATTTACATTTTCCAAAGCATATACACAGAGCATGGCCTAGCTTCTGCCTTCTAGCTCCCCCCTTATCAGGACTGACACGGCTCCCTTATATGGGCTGACCCGAGATTGGTGCATACCAATCCCTCAAATATCAGCGGGGGTGTTTACATATCAAATCAACAAAATATGCACCAAAACTGGTCAAAACAAACGTATCTTAAATGAATTAAACTACAACACCTTATTTAATATTTGTGCGTCTATACCCGCCACTACTTACAAATTATATATTCCAAAAAAGATAATTGATTTGGCGGAGACGCCACGGCGCCACTCGCACACGCCCCGCACCATATAGCTGTCCCCAGTCGGGCGCGCGCTTCCTAGAAGCCGCAGGGAACGCACAGCTGACCACGGCGGTGAGCAGTTCTACTTTTTTAACACTCCATAAACAAACCCGCCCCACGATCGCATCAAACACCAAACCCCAAACAAATATGCAGACACTATGCAGAAACTTGATTACGGGTTACACGGGTTATATGGGTTAAATGCCCGGTGCAGCCTCAATACAGACGCGTGAGGACGTGCCAATAGCAGCGTCATCACACACCCCCCTACTTAAGCTTGAACCTCCTCGTAGAGGCGGGACAAGAAGTCGGCAGTCACATTGTCTCTTCCAGCCTTGTACTGGACAGTGAACTTATACGGCTGCAAAGACAGATACCACTGCGTAATCCGGGCGTTACGGTCCCTCATGCGATGCATCCATTGCAGTGGCCGGTGGTCAGTCTCTAGCACAAACTCTTTCCCCATCAAGTAGTACTTCAGAGTGTCCAGTGCCCACTTGATGGCCAGACACTCCTTCTCTACCGTGGAATACCTGGTCTCTCTGGGGAAGAGTTTGCGACTGATGTATAGGATCGGCCTCCACTGGTCTCCCTCCCCCTGCAACAAGACGGCCCCGAGCCCCAGTCCTGAGGCATCCGTCTGGACAATGAAGGGTAGGTCAAAGTTGGGGCTCTGCAAAACTGGACTGTGACACAGGCTGCCCTTCAGGTCCTCAAAAGCCTGTTCACACTCCTCTGTCCAAACCAGCTTGTTGGCGCTCGATTTGCGAGTGAGGTTGGTCAGCACCGCAGCCCTAGCAGAAAAGTTGGGTATGAACCGCCGGTACCACCCCACCAAGCCCAGGAAGGAACGCACTCCCTTCTTGGTTGTGGGTGGCGGGCAGCCTTGGACGGCCTCCACCTTGTTCACCTGAGGTTTAATGTTACCGCCTCCAAGAACATACCCCAGGTAGCAAACCTCAGGTCTGGCCAGCTGGCACTTGCTGGCATTGACCACCAGCCCGGCAGCCTTGATCCTCTGGAACACATCAGCCAGGTGGGTCAAATGTTCATCCCATGATGAGCTGTGGATGATCACATCATCGATGTAGGCAGTGGCGTAGCTTTCAGCCCCCCTCAGCACCTGGTCCATCATGCGCTGGAAGGTCGCCGCCGCTCCATGTAACCCGAACGGCATGGTGGTGAAGTGAAATAGCCCGGTTGGAGCCCTGAAGGCGGTCAGCTCCTGGGCCTCAGGCGTTAGCGGCACCTGCCAGTATCCTTTGCACAGGTCCAGTGTGCTAAGATACTGTGCCTTGCCGAGCCGTTCCACCAACTCATCCACCCTCGGCATAGGGGAAGGGTCGAAGGCAGAGATGGCGTTGAGCTTCCTGAAGTCCACACAGAAGGGCAGCCCCCCGTCCTTCTTTGGGAGGAGCACCACAGGGCTGCACCATTCGCTTCGTGATGGCACAATAACGCCCATCTCCAGCATTGACTGGACCTCCTGCTTCAATGCAGGAATCAGCCTTGCAGGGGCCCTCAGTGAAGTCTGGCGGATTGGCCCTGGCGACGTCAGCTTAATGCTGTGGTGTATCAATGTCGTCCGTCCGGGCTCCTCCCGGAACAGACCCCCAGGGACAACCTGCAGGAGCTCCCTCTGCCGCTGGTTGGAAAGGTGCTCCACAGAGGGACGTGAGGCCTCGCCTCCGGCGGTGGGGAAGTACTGCTCCTTCAGTTCCTCCTCCTCGTCCACTCTGCGGGCCCACATCAGGTCACTGGTGGCTCCCGGTCTGGATATCCACTCCTTGAGCAGGTTAATGTGGAACACCTGCTTCGGCTTCCGTCGATCCGGCATGGCGACCTCATAGGTCACCGGGCCCATCTTGCGCAACACTTCAAAGGGACCCTGCCACTTAGCGAGCAGGCTGCTCTCTGAAGAAGGGAGCAGTAGGAGCACCTTTTGGCCGGGGTTGAAGGTACGACTGCGGGCTGTCCTGTCGTACCAGGTCTTTTGGCCCGCCTGGGCCTGCGCCAGGTTGTCGTGGGCCAGACTGCTCAGCTCCTCCAACTTGTCTCTCATTTTGAGTACGTAGTCCACGATGTTGGTCGGTGGCTGAGAACCCTCTCCCATCCAGGCCTCTCTCAGGATATCCAGGGGTCCCCTCACCTGGCGTCCGTAGAGCAGCTCGAAGGGAGAGTAGCCGGTGGACGCTTGCGGGTCTTCTCTGTAAGCAAAGAGAAGATAGGGCAGCCACTGGTCCCAATTATCTCCCGTGTCGCTCACATATTTCCGCAACATTGCCTTGAGCGTTTGGTTGAAGCGCTCAACCATTCCGTCAGTCTGAGGGTGGTAGGGCGTAGTTCTAATGCCCCTGATCCCTAACAGTGAGTACACTTGCTTCATGAACCCAGAATTGAAGTTGGTGCCCTGATCTGTTATGATCTCTCTAGGGATCCCCACCCGTGAAAATAGCTGCATTAGACTATTCGCTACCTGTCTAGACTTGGTGTTTCTCAAGGGGAAAGTCTCAGGATAGCGAGTAGCATAGTCGCATATTACCAAGATGTACCTGTGGCCAGCCCTACTCCTGTCAAGGGGGCCTACAACATCCATAGCAATCCTAGTGAAGGGGACATCGATGATGGGGAGGCTAATTAGGGGTGCCTTCATGCCTCTTCTTGAACGGGAAGTGAGCTGGCAGGTCGGGCAGGATTTACAAAAAGCTACAACCTCCTGGTATACACCAGGCCAATAAAACCGGGTAGCAATCCTGTCCAGGGTTTTCTGTTGCCCTAAGTGGCCTGACCAGGGAATACTGTGAGCTAGGTTCAGTACCTTAGCACGCAGTAGCTTAGGAACTACCAGTTGCTCTCCCTCAGCACTTATACGCATCAGCCTTCCCTCTCTCAACACAAAGCACTCTTTTCCACACACTGCCGCCCTAGAAACATCCTCCTCGTTCCTCACTCTCTTGAAGTGGGCACTCAATGTGGCGTCATCTCTCTGCACCTGCCCAAAGTCCGTAACCTCCACCACACTCACATCAAGTGGTGGTAGGGGTAGCTGTTCCTGTACTCGAGTTCCTAAAACTTAACTGACTTGGGTTTCCTATCCTTCCCCCCTGAGCAACCTACAGGAAAGGGTAACTCCTGCCACGAAGCTACATCCGTGGCGTTAGCCTTAGCTTGAGCTCTAGTTACCACACAACTGCTCTCTTGGGGTAAGTGACGCTGCAATAACTCTGCCAACACAGGCACGTCCTGTCCTAGCACCACAGGGTAAGGACAGTTATCCATCATGCCGACATTCAGCAAGTAAGACTGACCTTCAATCTCCACCTGTACGTCAGCTGTCTGGTGCTCACTCTCGTCACCGTGTATACAACGTACCTTGACGCTCCCCAGTCCCACTAACCCCTCTGTACCCAGACATGCTCTTCGGACAAATGTCTGGCTACTGCCTGAATCTATTAGGGCTTTCCACACCTTCCCCCCGATTCTGACGGGCACTATAGCATCCCTAGAGCTAGGGGTTGCCTTAGTAGAACCATTGTGTAACATAATCTGGCATCTCTAGTGGGCGCTAAAGGGCACTCTGGTTTGATATGGCCAGGCTGTCCGCAGTTATGGCAGATTATTTTATACCTAGGCTTACTGGGCTGATTGGGCTGCTGGGGCTTACTATTAGGGCTACTAAGTCCCCTGAACTCACGACCACCACCCCCAGACTTACCAGACGGCTTCCGGTCAAAGTCCCGCTGGGCGTCTTGGCTGCGTCGGTTCATTGTCTATTGGTTCCCGCCTTGGTAACCTTTCCTGTGTTGGCGCGCAGCGATGAAAGCCTCCGCCAGTTCAGCAGCTTGCTTCGAGGACTGTGGGTTATGTTCTTTAACCCACACCCTCAGTTCCGGGCTCAGTATGCGGAGAAACTGCTCCAGAATGATTATATCTCCGATCTGCTCTTTAGTCTTCTCCGCGGGGCAAATCCACTTTTGGTAGAGGTCGGTGAGCCTTGATTGAAGTTCCCTCGCCGTCTCATCCTCCAGGAAGCCCATGGAGCGGAACCTGTGACGATAGGCCTCTGGGTCAATTTCATACTTTGTCAAGATGGCTTGTTTCACCTTGGCATAGTCTCTGGTGTCCAGTATGTCCATTGCCACATAAGCAGCACGGGCCTTCCCTGACAACAGGGGTACAAGATACAGTGCCCAACTTTCCACTGGCCACTGGTTTGCGAGAGCAATCCTCTCAAACGTGGTTAAATAATGTTCAATGTCCTCATCTTCCGCGTTTGGGGTCATCTTCGGTGGACTCCATCTGAACGGCGCCGGAGGGAGATAGGGCCTTGGAGTATCCGAGAGAGGGCTGGATGAACGTGACCTTACGTCCGGCCGGGGTATGCTGCTGGCGGGACGCGACGTCCTCGGCGATGAGCCCGGATGAGGATTTTGCAACGGAGCAAAGTCGGGCGCGCGGTGCGCGTCTTCCTCTTCTTCTCGGGACCGACGATCCTGGCTTCCGGTGCCCACCAGTGTTTGCAGTTGTTGGAACTGTTGCTGTAGTGATCGCCATCTTTGATTCTCTAGCTGCGCCTCCCGCTCCTCTCTGGTTTGCTGGGCCTGGAAGAAGGATCTTATTGCAGACTCGATCCGGCATATTCGGTCCTCTGGGGGGGCTGAATGTGGCCTGGGCTGGGTGTCCCCAACCGAAGCTGAAGAGGGTGCCGCCGGGGCGGCTGACGTTGCAACCGTGTTGGTTGCTCTCTGCGCCGTAGCAGAGCCTTTCCACGTCCGTTGGGACATTCTGCGCTTGAGTGCCGACTCTAGCGGACCACTGGATCCCACCAATGCCACCAAATGTCAAGGGGTAGAATGTCGAGCGGTCTTAGGATCAGCACAAAAGGCAGTGGTGCAGCAAAAATTCCTTTTATTTACATTTTCCAAAGCATATACACAGAGCATGGCCTAGCTTCTGCCTTCTAGCTCCCCCCTTATCAGGACTGACACGGCTCCCTTATATGGGCTGACCCGAGATTGGTGCATACCAATCCCTCAAATATCACCGGGGGTGTTTACATATCAAATCAACAAAATATGCACCAAAACTGGTCAAAACAAACGTATCTTAAATGAATTAAACTACAACACCTTATTTAATATTTGTGCGTCTATACCCGCCACTACTTACAAATTATATATTCCAAAAAAGATAATTGATTTGGCGGAGACGCCACGGCGCCACTAGCACACGCCCCGCACCATATAGCTGTCCCCAGTCGGGCGCGCGCTTCCTAGAAGCTGCAGGGAACGCACAGCTGACCACGGCGGTGAGCAGTTCTACTTTTTTAACACTCCATAAACAAACCCGCCCCACGATCGCATCAAACACCAAACCCCAAACAAATATGCAGACACTATGCAGAAACTTGATTACGGGTTATACGGGTTATATGGGTTAAATGCCCGGTGCGGCCTCAATACGGACGCGTGAGGACGCGCCAATAGCCGCGTCATCACAAGGAAAATAAAGTATATCCAACCGGGGTCTGAATAATCGTTCCTCACGGAGATTCCTTCTGAGGATCAGGGCTGAACGATCTATCGTTTTCGACCGAAAATCGCGATCTCAGGCATTATGATGCAATTATTTTGATGCTGATGAGCCATTGAAGCAAGTTTACTTAAGAAAGAGGGCTCCCTTTTTATTTGACTTTTTGGTTGTTGTTTCTTAGGTACTTGAATAAACAGTCTTGCATTTGAAATCCGTTGCCAGCAGTTTTCATTATTGCATTACCTTAAAGGGACTCTTACCTTTGTTGCATTTTTACACTTTTTTTGGATAAGGTTAAATTGGTATTAATAAGGTAATAACACTCTAATATGCAAGACAGACCAACCAGGAGTAAAAACAAACAATTATTTTACTCTCATAATATTTAGTGAAAACTTCAACCAATAAAATTCTTCGGACCGAATGACCTTATTGGCCGACAGACCTGTCTGTTTGCTGCATGGATATATAAGGGGTGTGTTCGAAACCGCGTACTTGCTTACTACTCCTACTAACTATGACGTCAAATTGAGTAAGCGAGAACTTAGTAAGCGAGTTTAGGTAAGCGAGTAGTATCCGAATGTCTTCTACTTCCGGAAAGATTTTGAGTAAGCATCGCTAGCTTACTAGACGTACTCAACTGCCCCAGAATGCACTGCGTCTATTCAAAAGAACAGTGGAAGCAATGGGGCTAAACGGGGAGCCGCAGCAGCAGTGCTTTTAATAATTGTTTAATAATTGTTTTAACATTTCACCGCAAATCCTTAGGTTGAAGGTGTACTGTGACGTTAAATGTGACGTTTATATATTTATTTCTAATATTTATTAACGGCGCCCGGCCGGTAGGTTATTGACACGTCATTTGATTCACGTCATCTGAGGTGGTTAAGTAAGGACGGTCTTCTGAACGTCGATTACTCAAATGGATTACTCAATCATTATTTAAGGATTCCAGAAGTAAGCCAAATATTTAGTAGGTAGTAAGCAGTAAGCAAGTAGGCGGTTTCGAACACACCCAAGGTTTTCCGTCTGCTTCTTGTGGCGCATTCGGGCCCGCGTCATCAAGGCGCGTCCTCAACTAGAGGGTTTGTTTTGATTCCACGGCAGACAGTAGCGAGTAGCGACCGTAGCGACTGACGATGGCAGACCAAAGTGGTCCACGGCGTACTGAAACTGCACCATTCAGTCCGATTAGGGGACTCATCTCGGACTCAGACTCACAGAGTTACCCTCCTCTGGAGCCTCAGGAAGACCTCCAGACTGTTGGCCACCAACTGCACCATTCAGTCCGACAAGGGGACCCGATTCGGCCTCAGAAGCCAAGTGGTCCCGCTCCCCTGGATGATTCTCAGGACCTCCAGACCGTTGGCAACCAACCGCACCACTCAGTCCGATTAGGGGACCCGTTTCGGACTCAGACGCGAAGTTGTCCCGCTACTCTGGAGCTCCGGGAAGACCTCCAGACCGTTGGCACCCAACCGCACCACTCAGTCCGATTACGGGACCCATTTCGGACTCAGACGCGACGTTGTCCCGCTACTCTGGAGCTACAGGAAGACCTCCAGACCGTTGGCAGCCAACCGCACCACTCAGTCCGATTACGGGACCCATTTCGGACTCAGACGCGACGTTGTCCCGCTACTCTGGAGCTACAGGAAGACCTCCAGACCCTTGGCACCCAACCGCACCATTCAGTCCGATTAGGGGACCCATTTCGGCCTCAGACGCTACGTTGTCCCGCTACTCTGTTTGTAATGCTCATACACCTTTCTTATACTCAGTGGGACCACTGTCCTTCAACATGGGGCCTCAAAACGGTATCACACGAAGCCCATAAAATTACAGTGAGCCACCTGCTAAATTTCTTGTTTACTAGACCCCTGGTAGATATTATGACCCCTGAGAGTCTAAACATAACCCATGGGAGTCTAAACATAACCCATGGGAGTCTAGAACTTTTGTACTGTAGCGACCCTGGGACAGTTAAATAGTTTGTGTGTTATGTGTTACATTATATTTCGTTGTCCGCTATGCCAGTTGTTCTATGTGCATGTATTGTAATGTTCTTCTTGTCAATCAGCGTGGGGGCGAATCATTAGGTCAGCTGGGGGAGGGCCTTGGAAGAACAGGAGGGTGGGGGCCTGCACGTGAGACCGTGTTGGGGGTTGCCGGGGTAACCGGGGTTTGTTTTGTGTCGGTTTTCTGCCGTTGGTTACAATGTTACGGGTTTCAGTGACCTGGTTTTGGTTCATTAAAACTACCTTCAACTACTAATGACTCGACATCATTATGTCACCGGCGAGGTCGTTACAGTACAGTACTATAAAATAACGCTTAGTGGGTGGGGCATTGGAGGACGGCGGGATGATTTGAATGTGCTGTAATTCTCAAATGCAACAAAGGTGAGAGTCCCTTTAATGGAATTCATTGGTTATATTAATTTATACTGAAACTTGATTTAAACAAAATAAATCGTGGTTGAAATCGAAACCGCAATCTCTACCAGAAAAATCGCAATTTCAATTTTTTCTTAAAATCGTTCAGCCCTACTGAGGATCGCAGCCTCTACGTCCACAGGCTCTCGTAGAAAAGGACATGCCATTTCTAACACTTCCTTCTGTCGGAGAGCTGCCTTCAGCTTTATAGACACAGGGTTCGTACGGTCATGAAAAACCTGGAAAAGTCATGGAATTTTAAAATGGTTATTTCCAGGCCTGGAAAAGTGCTTCAAAAAAATAAAGTCCCAAAAGTTTTGGAAAAGTCATGGAAATTTTTTTTATTCATATTTTCTTGTCGTTCATTTACGCTGAGTTTTAAATCATGAATATGCCTTTAAATGAAATACGCTCAAAGTATAAACAGGCACGCGCTGAAACTAAAACATACGCAACTGAAACGTTTGTTGGCCATAGCAACAGTATCTGAGGGAAGCCAAAATTATTCAAAATGCCAGGGAAGTGTAGGTTCAACAATGCTTGGTTGCGAAACGAGAAATATATGTCATGGGTTTCATCCGACAAAGACCCGGGCCGAGCTAAATGTAGGTTATGTGGTGACAAAACGTTTGACATATCTAACATGGGAGAGGCGGCATTAACGAGCCATGCGAAAGGCGCTAAACACCACCACTGAGCGCTGCTGCTAGCGGAGCAGCACCGGCTTTCTCACCACCACAGCCAGGGCAACTGCTACGGCAAACAGCACGTCTCTCTCTTTGGTCTACTGCGGAGGTAATGTGGGCACTGAAGGTGGCTAATTCGCATTATTCGTTTAAGTCATCTGAAGATGCTAGCCTGCTCTTTCAAAGAATGTTCCCCGATAGCCAGATAGCAACACAGTTTGCTTGTGGCGAAAGCAAATGCTCGTTCCTCTGCTCTTTCGGTCTCGCTCCCCACTTCAGGAGTCTGACGTTGTCCAACGTAATGAAGCAAAGGGCATACGTCATTCTCTTCGACAAAAGCCTGAATAGTTATTTACAGTCCAAACAGATGGATTTACATGTGAGGCTATGTGATGGCGCCGATGTTAAGACAAAATACATCGTGTTTTATAAAGCTGTTTAAATGTGAAATTGTTTTGGTTGATTAATGGTCAAAGAGTTAGTTGCCAACTGTTCCGTTACATTTTGCACTAGAAAAGGGAAATCAATGTTTGCACTAGCTGGATGCTTCTGCATACTAAAGCTCTTATTGATGTCAGTGCTGTGAATGCAACCAGTATATTTATAAATGTTCATTCTTTAAATCAAACTATTGTCTCTCAATTTTGTGTCATTTAATGTATACAGTATGCCTACGAATTCCCATTGTTAGTTTTAATACTACATTTTATCACTTTTGCACGTTAACACCGAGATTTCACAAAATGTTTGGTCATGGAAATTTGGTTTAAAGTCATGGAAAAGTCATGGAAATCCATTGGTCCAAAAGTGTATGAACCCTGTAGACAACAAACTCAGAGTAGGTCTAACCACCTCCCGAGCAGGTTAGACCCACGGCGTATGTTGCCGCAGCAACTAAAGGCCGATTTATGCTCAGTTACGTAAGCGTAAGCGCAAGCGCAAGAGGCCCTTGCGCACCCATTGCGCGACTTCTCACGTCTTGCGTGCGTCGGGCGATTTTTCTAGACTTGCGTCATTTTTTACGTAAGCTTTTACGCGAGCCGCGCAGCCTGCAAGGCTGTGATTGGTCTGCTGGTCTGGTTACTACTTCCTGTCTGGAGTATCACATTTCCTGTTTTCATACCGCGGTTTGATAGAATGGAACCCGGCAGGCTCATATACAAAAGCATTAACGTGAAGTGAAGTTAACTTTGCTGCCAACACATTATGTTGTTTTAAAATGTAGAGAGATATGCACATTTATACAACCCCCAATGATCAACAACTTCATCACCCCTGTTCCTCTGTCTGTTGCCATCATTCACTGTGTATGGGGAGAACACGATCTGGCACATAAACAAACCAACGACTCCCACAGACAAAGACGTCATTCTCGAGGTCGTCTTCAACGAAAAACTTTACTCCACATATTACTCCACCTACTGTTCTGGCGGTAAATTGCTTGGCAACACGCGCAACATGCGCAACCTAAAAGGGAGCATGAATTGCTTTGAGTAAATTTTGCGCAACAACGTAACACCAACGCTGAAGCATGCAGCCGCCTTAACTCTCGGTTGCGCTGAACCTGCTACCTGAAACGGAAAACCCAGAGTTTCCACTAACTCAGAGCGAACAAACTCGGGGTTGCCTCAAAACCAGCTACCTGAAACAGGGCTCTGGCTATTCTCTAGCCCACTCTCCAATGACAGAAGGGCTTGTTTGTCAATATAGCCCAAATGAACCAATCAGCGCAGCTGTACCAGCACTGAGTGGTGGAGGAAGCCAGCCAAATGTCCCATCAGTCACGTGTCTTAAAATTCTACATTTTAAAATATTTTTTGGAACTAAAATGCATTTTGAGAACTTTGTAGTGAAACAATTTATTTTATTTTATTAGGCTTCATTCACTTAAAGAATAAGATGTTTCATTTATAAGCCAATACAACATTTTTTATGTTCTTTGAATAAAAACCATTTTTTCCAAGTGACCCAGGGATTCATTCTTCTTCTGTGGTACGAGGCCCACAGGCCTCTTATCAATATGGATGCTCTAGTTCTAAAGAATGTGAAATGGCATCTCTAGCTATGCTTGAAAATGCACAAAAAAAGACATTGCAATAAATAGGTATGAAACGTCTGCAGTTTCAAGTCCCCCATTTTAGGTAAGATGCATACTGAAACTTTTCCGGCAAGTTTTCATATTTGTGGTCAAAAGTCCATAAGGGATCTTTGTGCCATACCCGTTACAAGTTTCGAACACAGTATGATGAGCCAACACTCATGCCTGATCTCAGACACACTGGAAAAAGGGTTTTAAGCCGTACTTCATCTGATTATTATTTTGTAATTCAATTCAAATAAACATTTTTTGTTTTATTTTTAAAATAACTTTATTTTATTTCAAAATACTGTGAAATATAGATATTTTTAATTAGGAGCTCAATTAAGAAATATCCATTTTGACAAATGTAACATTTTAAGGTTGTGTATTCAACTGATTAATACCTTTGTCATTCAATCCAAATATTTTTTTTTTGTTTTCTTCCTAAAACACTGTTATATTTGATTAGGAGCTCAATTTAGAAATATTTGTTCAGACAAATGTACAATTTCAAGGTTACGTACAAGCCTGCGCATGCGCATTAAATACAAAGACGCTTACGACTACTGGACCAAACCGCAGTGTTGCCAACTTAGCGATTTTGTCGCTATATTTAGCTACTTTTCAGACCCCTTTGGCGACTTTTTTTCAAAACAGCGACAAGCGACAAATCTAGCTTCTTTTTCAGCTGCTATTGGTGACTTTTGGCGACTTTTTGAGGTGAAAGCACTAGCCTTGACCAGAGTGACGATGACTCACTGGTTCTGTGAGCTAGGACAGTCTGTCTGTGTCTGGAGGGAGGTCTGGAGTAGGTCTAACTCTGTGATTTAGATTGTTAATACATATTGTATATGTGGCAGTAGCTCAGGTGGTAGAGCGGGTTGGCTGGTAACCTGAAGGTTGTTGGTTCGATCCCTGGAAACAATTGTTTGAATAAATTGTAATCTTTTTGATTGGATAAAACAAATTATTTCTGATAGATATTTCTTAAATGAGAAACAATTGTTGGAGTGAATCAATATTTTTTTGTTTAGGATTTAACATACGATTTAAATGTGTTAACTTAATTCAAAGAATAGAATTATACTTGGTGCCAAGTTGTATTATTTTGTTTTTATGAACATAGGAAATATTGTTTGAGGCAAGCTATATATTTGTCATTGGCTCAAGTTATGTAATATAGATGTGAACCATTACCCATGTTTTTTTTAATTGGTTAAACAGAAGGCTTTTTCCAGTGCATGTGTGTTGGATCATTGGGGTGCAGGACTGGGAATATTTCAGCTAAGGGAATCGAGCTGTGGGTTGAAATGTCACAAGATGAGCATTTGCTGAGGCTTTGTGAGCCCCTTCCTGTAGGGCCAGAGCCAGAACATATACAATTTTACATTTCCTTGAGACCCTTGATCAAAGAACAACCCTTAAAGCGAAATTCATTTGGCAGGATTATCTTGTTAAACAAAATTAATTCATTAATCTTATCTTTGGAATGGACAAACCTGAATTTCCGGGTTGGCCCACAAGAACATATAACAAGAACATACACAACACAAAGCTTTGATTCAACAACATTCAAGCTGTGTGGGTTCAGGAGAAGTGGGGTTCATGTCAATCGCCATCGCAACGAAGATGTCGCATTGACTAACAAACTAAACAGCATCTACCTTCATTGAAACAAGATTATGAAAGTTCTCTCTAGAAAATACATAAATGTCTGGTCAGACGAGTTTGTGGTTTCTTCAACCTGTCGATAAGGGAGCTGTACCAACAAGCCCTATTATGGGATATGTTATTGACAAATGACCTATTCTTTGGTTTGGGTTGGTGGTCACGCTGATTTCTAATCTTGCTCTCTTAATACGGAAGTCCTGTTTCCGAAGGTGTGCTCAGCCCTGCAAGTTGCAGTGAACCATTGCAATTCACAACCCATTTTCTCTGCAATTCTCCAGGGCAGGAGGACAGCGGTTTCCAAAGACAAGGTATTCTCAAGGTTGCACGCATTTTAGGTCAATTCCAAAACAGGAGAGTTTCACTTCACACTTCATCATGTGAATCTCCAGCTTCATGTGTATTTTCTTGTGGCGCAAATGACTTAATCACTGGCGCATGTGTCGTTGCTAGTTTGCAACTGGCGCAGAGCGTTCTTTTCCCTCCTGCGCCACACGTTGGTAAATTAGGGAATGATCTTGCGCCCCAAGGGGCAGTTCAGCGAAAGGAGGAGGCGTGTTCTGGCGCAAACGTTCCCTGGTGCTATTTTGCACTTTCAGAAACCACTTGTGCCACAAACCAGGAAATACCTGGTTTAAAGTCAGTGGCACGCTGTTCAGATGCTATTTTAAGGGCGCATGCATAATGTTTCTTGTGCACCTTGCGCATACACTTTGCTTCTCTCATCTACCTAGCCACACATTCTTGGTAAATTATTTGGGAAAGAACAGCTGATACAGCGATAATAAGTTGTACTTTTAAATCAATGCATCTGCAAACACCATACAGCAAACACATATTTTCTTGATACAGACATCGTGTACATGCCCATAACTTTTAGGATTGATGAGTATTTGATCGTGAGAAAACATTGTTTTACTGCGAGTCGGTGTTAAAAAGAATGAATGAAGTGTGTGTATGTGTAAAAGAATTAATGAAAGAGGGCACGCGTGTGTGCGTCCATCTGTTTAAGCACACGCACACTAAACACGTAACGCATAATACAGTCCATTGCAATGTATATAAACGGGGGGACACATGCATATTAGGAACACAATTCAATAATGATAATGCATACAATAATGATAAGAAACTATGTTTATAATGTATTGCGTATATCATTAAATAGAACCACAGTTACCGCATATCATATGTTATATCATATAAGTTTTCTTTGCCAAAATTTATTTGAGGACTCAGTATTTCTGAAGTTGGGGAAGAAAACCTTATTCCATGTGTGAATTAGGCCATATTATTAAAAAAAATGTATAAACTGAGCCATTAGAAGATTGAAATTCATGTGCATCTGTCTCATTGGAGACTGCAGACGCGCTGTCAAAATATCAACTGGTCAGATTCAAATGCGTTCATGGCTCTTAAAGGGGAGGGGAGCTGGCACTCTCATTGGTTTATTGCACGTTACGCCCAAACCACACCTACGGGTAATTAGGCTACTTCAGACCAACCCTTTTTAGATTTGCGCCGGGCACAGGAGTAATTTTTGCGCCGGTAAAATAGTGACATCGCCATGGAACCGCCCACAAAGCTACTTGCGCTTGACGCTTCTCACTTGTGTTTCAGACCGTTAAAATAGGGCCCTTTGTCTGTTACAAAATTTGATTTGCATTTGACGTCTGAACATTTATTTCAGAAAAATCTATGTATTTATATATTTTATTTATATATATATTATATATATACATTTTCATGCTTTTCAGATTTATATTTTATTCGGTGTACAAATTTATTACATTTCCTGGGAAACTATATACAGTATATTTTACCTAGCAGAATTCGGAAGGTATTTGTTGTATACTGAATATATTTAAGAATTAAAATCAGCATTTGTTATGCTGCTCATAGACGAGGAATTTAGGCTCAGACTTTCTCTGGGAAATGAAAGAATTACCTAATCCCTGTGATACAATGAAATCCGTTTTAAAGGACAAGCCACCACAGGAGAGTTCATTCACATCTAAAGCAGTCCATAAGATGTTCCTTCAAACGCATTACATGAAAGGATTATTGGATTTGCTGTTGAACTCTTCGTAACCAATTTTCTCAGACTGAGTTCATTATATATAAAGTTGTAGACATGTTGTGTGTGTGCGTATGTCTGAGAGAGAGGAGAGAGAGGGAGAAAAGGAGAGGGAGAGAGGGTACAAAATATTTACACTCACATTAATTAATCATACAGCGGTAAACAACAATATAAAGGTTGACAAATAGAACAAGCTTGGAATTAAAATAATGATGCAGTAAAGTGTATCACATTGTTGCTGATCAAATCACTCTGATATAAATCAGGTCTTGGTGGTTTCCTTTACCCCAGCATGGAATGACCTGTGATCGTAGTGGAAGAGGGGGACGGACGGACGGACTTCGCAGTTGAAATGAATGCCCTTTTTGCCCGCCGGAAAAGGCGCTTTCACTTCGACTGCAAAGTCAGATTCCTCCCTCTCAGGGTATGGCCCCCCTGGGTGGTCTTTAAATTAAATAATTATTAAGTTAGAATGTTGGCAGCCCGTCACAGTGTTATGAAACCCTGACTGGTCAGTGTATATAATATACCAAGACACAAAGTAAATCGAGTTCGGCATATTGATTTACACTCCTGCGGTGTGGGACATTGCACAGAACAACCTCCACGTTCCTTATCCTCATACTCTCCCAGTTTCGATGAAATGTTTTCGGTTTATGCTCTCGAGGAAAAAATTGTGTGAACCTTGCAGGGATTAGGCATGCACTTGGAAAGGCTAATATGTTTAACTTGTTCCCTATGTGAATACATTGCAGCATAAAAGCCCAAATCAGGTTAGTTGGTGGTGCAAACATCTTATACATCTTACACATCCAAGCATCATCTAGTGCCCAGACACTTCCATATGGTAAAGAAGAAAAAAGATCAGGCATCCTCGCATCTACAAAAAGCCTCCATTGTAATTTATTAGTGTGAATATTTGGAAAATTGTGCTATCTTTCATGTATGGCCTGCTTAATTGGAACTCAAAATGTCTAAAATGCAGACTAATCAGTCGAATTAACTACTTAACCTCTATGGAAATCTTTGTTTTGAAGCTTCAGTAGGTGGGAGAAGAAAATTCCAGAATAGAGCAAGATCAAAGAACAAGAACAAATTGCATTAAAAAAAACCTCTTTAATTGTACAGATTGGGAGAAGCACTTAGCACCGTTACCTGCAGCTAGTAGCAGCTACACACACACGGGGCCCTAGTTTAACGGTCTGAAACGCAAGTGGGAAGCGCAAAGCGCAAGTAGCTTTGTGGGCGGTTCTACGGCGCTCTCGCTATTTTACAGGCGGATAAATATGGAAAGCCAAGAAGGCCACAATCCGGCCCTAGAATGGCGCGGTAAAAGTGCAAAACCGCACGGATTCCGTACGGTTTGGCAAGAATTCCGTACGGTTATGAATGACTAATAGCCGCGGCTATTAGTCATTCACTCCGGCTATTAGTCATTCACTCCGGCTATTAGTTATTCACTCCGGCTATTAGGTATGCAGAACGAGCCCCTCCCTCTTCTTTGCTTGACCACTAAGTTTGAAGGCTGTCTAACCAATCAGACCTGCAGTGCCTCGATGTTTCGCTGTAACATAAAGCTGTGTTGTCTTTACTAGTTTCACTACAATGTAATGACCACGATTAGCTAGTGGAAAATACATTTGTGTCTAGTACAGTGATATATTTGTATATGTTAGGCTATATATTGAGATGGCAGTGTGCGAAATACCCGACAATATTCGGGGATGTCCTCATCCCCAGATTGTTCTCGATATGCAGTAGCCATAGGCCATAACATTACATAACATGAACATGAACTGAATAAATGCCAGGTATATAGCATATCGGAGACGGGCACACAATAAGTGCATTTGCAAATGAGAGCTGCAGTATGACCGATCTTGTGACATGTGGTCGGAGAGTCGTGTGCGTGTGTGTGTGTAGAGCAAGTTGTTGAAGGAAGTGTTTCTACTTGACGTTACAATATTTCATGGATGCAAGTGTGGTGAGACGCAGGGGCAGAGCCCTTTGTAATGATCAGGGCCGTCACAGCCAATGGCTTGCGTCTCCACCTTATTTATTCTGAGGTAGCTTTTTGTGTCGGGAGGTGCCACAATTTGTCTCCTCGTTATTTCCTGCTACGCCCCTCCAGGCAACTTGCTACCGGTATGTACGCGTGCTTTCCCTGTGGACGCTCTAGCTGATTTGTTTGGCATGGTGATTTACTTTTTCACACTGGTCGCTTTGCAGCGCTTGTGCCTGTTGCTTGCTGGTGCCTGCTGGTGCCCTGCCTTGGTTGGTGATGCGTGCAGGTTGTTGATCGCGTAACAGTCTCGGTGTGGATTCCAACCGAATGGTAACATTCAGCGGTACGCTGTGAGCCGCTGGCTTAAGTAGGAAGTTGCCAACTTCCTGGTAGGTATGCCTTATTTTATATCGCTATTGTTTTTAGAATTATGTATAGCACTAACGGGGTGACATGTTGCCTTCTAGGTACTGCCGATTGTGTCGTTGCCGACTGCTGTTTTTGCCACCCGTTGTTTACCACCAAAGTTGCCCAACTGTCCTGGGCTAGCCTGGAGGATAGCGGCGAAGACGCTAACGACCACTCCTTTTGAACGTGATCTGTCTGTTGACTTGTCCTTGTGTGTTTCCACCTGTCCGTGTCGCAACTAGTGTGTCGGTGTGTGTGTGTGTGTGTGTGTAGAGTGTTGGCGAGTGCGTGCGTGTTTGTCCTGGGCTAGCCTGGAGGATAGCGGCGAAGACGCTGACGACCACTCCTTTTGAACCTGACCTGTCTGTTGACTTGTCCTTGTGTGTTTCCACCTGTCCGTGTCGCAACTAGTGTGTCGGTGTGTGTGTGTGTGTAGAGTGTTGGCGAGTGCGTGCGTGTTTGTCCTGGGGAAGTGTTTGGTTTAATTTGGGGGATTCTGTTTATGGTTTGTTTTGAGCCCTGCTTCTGTTAAGCCACTGGCAGGAGGCCTTTTTATAGCTGCGGATAACCAGTGGGCTATCATTCATGTTTAAGATCCTTTTTGGCCTGGTATGTGTGTTTGTTTTTTTGTTTTCTTACTGATTTCCTTTTGTGAATTATATTTTGTGTTTATTGTTTTGTTTGGTCGCTTGTATCTGCCCTCATCTCTCTTTTGTTCCTTCGTTTCCAGGCGCTGAGTGCCCACCGCAGGGAGGCAACTAGATCCTTTAGGTGGTGGTGCCCCCTTCCCGAGTGTGGTTTCACGTGTGTCCTCTTGGAATTTCTCTTTTATCATTTTGATCCTGTGTTGCGGTGTGAATGTGCGAGCACGAGTGACTGGTTGGTGTTTATGTGTCTCCCCCTCCGTCTCCTGGTATCTTGCCCCCTGCTGGTAAGCCTCAGCCCTAACCATCCTGTCTATCCCCTACATACCAATTGATTTCATTTATCCTGTTTGTTACATGTGGAACACACATGTTTTAGTTAATAAAAACAACTTATTTTTGGAACTTCGTCTCTGGTGCCGTCAGTCAACGAACGTGTGTGCTAGATAATTGTTTGGATTTAATTGATTACTATATCCCTGGGTGCAATCCCTAGGGTGGCGTTGTCGGTTAGCTTGCTTTTTCCCGTAATGCCACATTTGGCGCTGTCGGCAGGATAGACTTTCTAAAAACACCAGAGGCGTATGTTCCGATATTTATAGGTTGTACTTTACTTATATATATATATATATATATATATATATTTTTTTTTTTTTTTTTTTCTTCACTTCAGGCATTTGGATTTACCTTTCTCTCCGTCTGCGTGAGTGTATGTTGGCAAAAACAGCAGTTGTCTTGACCGTCGTAGCAGTTGGCTGCTGTGCTCCTTTTACAGTGGACCAAAAACCTTGCTGGCACAGGTAAATCATAGTTTAGACATGAATATAGACGAGCTACAAGAGCTGAGGGAATTGGTGGCACAGCTTAAAGCAGATAACGAGAGATTGAACCTAAGACCGAATCGAGCACCTTCGGGCGATGCCTTACGTGCTGAGCCTGGGGCCTCTGTGGCAGAGAGATTGGTGTTCGTCCCCCGTGATAGAAAGTGTCCCATGTTTAAAGGAAAGTCAGGGATTAAGGTAAATGAATGGATTGAAGAGGCAGAGGCATGCATGCGGGCACGTCACCTTTCTTTGAATGATCAAGCTTTCTTTCTGTTTGACCAGTTAGAAGGGGAGGCCAGAGAGGAGATGAAGTATCGCCCGAGCACCGATAGAAATGATCCCAAAAAGATCAAAAGTATTCTCCGGGAATTGTACGGATGCTCTCAGTCTTATGTAGCCCTGCAAGAGGCTTTCTTTTCGAGGAAGCAGCAGGATGGTGAAACCTTGTTGGAGTTCTCTTTGGCTTTGATGAGTATTATGAATAGAGTAAAGCATCGTGCACCCGATGGTTTGGTGAACGCTGAGGTTTTGGTACGCGATCAATTCTCTGAGCATGTTATCGATGGTGCTTTGCGGAGGGAACTTGAGCAGCTTATAAGACGCCAGCCAACCATGACCATGCTAGAGCTCAGAGCAGAGGCTATTAGGTGGGAGCACGAGGGCATGCCGGGTGGTGCGAGGGGTCGCAGTCAATCTGTTCCATCCATACATGGTGTCCAGTATGCAGTGCATGGTGGTCATATGCCCGTTTCTAGCAGCTCCACAGAGGGGTCTGAACTATCAGAGCTAAAGGACATGTTGAGACGTCAACAAGAGCAGCTTAATCAACTGTCCCAGAGTGTTGCCACGTTACAGCGCCCTTATCAAAGGCCTTGTGGCAACCCCATTATATGCAGGCGGTGCCAACAGCCTGGCCATTTTGCCCAAGATTGTGACGGGCCTAGGGTTCCTCCTCATGCCCAGGCCTTCTCGGCAAACCACCCTAGGAGCAATGGACAGTTTTCACCTCGTCCGTCGGCGGGAAACTAGCACCCACCGAACTGCAGAGCCAAAGTTCTGGTGGGGGGTTGCCTGGCTCGAGTAACGTGTCCGTCGGATCTAGCTTAATCTCATCATGTCCCCATTTAGATGTACTCATTGGTGGGGTCCCGGTACCATGCCTAATAGACACCGGGTCAATGGTGTCTACCGTCACCGAGACCTTCTTTTTGAATCACTTTGAACCCTGGGGCTCTGACCGTTTGCGCTCTTGTCAATGGCTACAGCTCCGGGCAGCCAATGGGCTGAGCATACCCTACGTCGGCTATTTAGAACTGGATGTTGAGCTTTGTGAGCTTTTGTCCATAGCACAGTGCGGTGTTCTGGTTGTGAGAGACCCCCCTTAGGGGGATTGGCCTCCAGGCACCTGGTGTGCTCGGCATGAACATTTTGAATAAATGCTACCATGAGCTTTTTGGGCAGCATGGTCTTGCCCTCTTCGGACTGCCCTCTGTCTCTCAGGCTCATGGTGCTGTTGCTGAGGCCCTACAGCGGTGTCATTTTGCAGAAACTCACCCCATAAGGCCAGGGAGGGTCAAAGTCCGTGGAGGCCGAGCCCATCGTATCCCGGGTGGCACTATGGTTATGGTAGCTGCTACATGTTCAGCACAGTTTTCCGACACCTCGGTATTGTTTGAGCCCACGGACAGAGGACTTCCTGCGGGCTTGTTGGCCTCGCCATCTCTGATCCGGGTGAGCCGTAGTACTAGCTACATACCGATAGTTAATGTGGGCAAGGAAGATGTGTTACTGTATCCTCGCACCGATTTGGGAAGTTTGTGTTGTGTGCAAGTGGTGAGTTTGCCCGCAAGTGTCACCGAGGTCAACACTGTGATGGCCACTGTTGCCTCCCAGATGGTTACATCATCAGTACCATCCCAGATTGAGGAAATTGACCTCTCTGTCTTGGAGGCTTCAGACCAGGAAAGGGTCCGGAATTTGCTACAGCGGTTCAGCGGAATCTTTGCCTCCCATGACGGGGACTTGGGTTGTACTAACCTCCTCTCTCATCAGATTCCACTAGTCGATGAGGCGCCAGTTCGACAACGATACAGGCGTATCCCCCCATCGGAATATGAGATGGCTAAGGCTCATATCAATTCATTGATGGAGGCACAAGTTATCACAGAGTTGTAGCCCATATGCGTCCCCTATAGTGTTGGCCCGAAAGAAAGATGGTAGTCTCCGCATGTGCGTTGACTACCGCCAACTAAACGCGAAGACACGCAAAGACGCTTTCCCTCTTCCTCACATCGAGGAGTCCCTCGATGCATTGACAGGAGCCCACTGGTTCTCTACTATGGACCTAGCCAGCGGGTATCACCAGGTCCCTGTTGCGGTGGGTGATCGTGCCAAGACGGCCTTCTGTACACCTTTCGGCCTTTTCGAATGGCAGCGAATGCCATTCGGCCTTTGTAATGCGCCAGCAACGGTTGATGGAAAGGATTTTTGGGGACCAACGAAGTCAAACCTTGTTGTTGTACTTGGATGACATTGTGGTCTTTTCTACTTCTGTTTCCCAACACCTGGAACGGTTGGAACTTGTTCTGGGGCGTTTGCAGCATGAGGGCCTTAAGGCCAAGTTGAGCAAATGTGCATTTTTCAAACAGGAGGTTGGCTACCTCGGTCACATCATTTCAAGTCAGGGGGTGGCGACAGACCCTAAAAAGATTGAGGCAGTGGCTAGTTGGCGTTGCCCTAGCACCGTCTCGGAGGTGCGTTCTTTCTTGGGGTTCGCCAGCTACTACCGCCGGTTTGTGGAGGGTTTTGCCAAGGTGGCGGCCCCCCTCCACAAGCTGGTGGCGGCGCTGGGTGGCACTAAATCAAAGCGAGGCCCGGGCCAAAGTTTGCTGTCCCATTGGTCTGAAGAGTGCCAGCAAAGCTTTGATGCCCTAAAGAGAAAGCTGACCACGGCCCCTGTCCTTGCCTACCCCGATTTCAGCTTGCCATTTATCTTGGAAGTGGATGCGAGTTACAGCGGATTAGGGGCTGTTCTATCTCAGGAACAGGGATGGAAGGTGCGCCCTATAGCTTATGCCAGCTGTGGTCTTAGGCCCACTGAGCGCAACATGTCCAACTACAGTTCCATGAAGTTGGAGTTCGTCGCGCTCAAGTGGGCCCTCACCGAAAAGTTTAGGGAGTATCTGTTGGGGCAGCGCTGTATCATCTTTACGGACAACAATCCCCTAAGTGTCCTGTCCACTGCAAAACTAGGAGCATTAGAGCAGCGCTGGGTTGCCCAGATGGCTCCATTCGACTACGAGATCAAATATCGCTCCGGCAGACAGAACCGCAATGCGGATGCTCTGTCAAGGCAGAACCCCTCGGACCATCCTGTTTTGGCGGATTTGGCCCTGGGCACGACCCTTCCAACTGCCTTACAGCAAGTTGAGCAGGCACAGCCAGTAACGCAGGTGGTTCAAGCGGTGGTTACGGCGTTCCCTGATAACAAAACCTCCCATTTGTACTCTAGTCAGGAACAAGATCCCGTCTTCCAGGAGGTTGTGCCACATTGGAGGCGAGGTGTTAAACCTGGGCCTGCTGAGAGACAGCGAATGTCCAAGTCGGCATTGGTTCTCTTACGCCAGTGGGACCGACTAGTGGAAAGGGAAGGTGCTATATACCGTAGGGTGTTTCGTTCAGACGGAGCAGAGGAATATTTCCAACTGTTGCTTCCTGCTAGTTTGAAGTCTTATGTTCTGACCCAGCTACATCAGGAGCATGGCCACCAGGGGGTGGAGCGCACCTTGGACTTGGCCCGTAAACGGTGCTATTGGCCCGGGATGTCCTCCGATGTGGCTCGTTGGTGCCTTGAGTGCGAGCGATGTCAAACTGCAAAAGACACTAAACCCCCAGCACGTAGCTTCATGGGGCATCTGTTGGCCTCAAGGCCAAATGAGGTACTTGCTGTGGATTTCACGTCACTGGAACCGTCTCGGTCGGGTGTGGAAAATGTTCTAGTTATGACTGACGTGTTCAGTAAGTTTTCGCTGGCCATCCCAACCCAGGACCAGCGTGCCTCCACCGTGGCAAGAGTGCTTGTCCATGAGTGGTTTTACAAGTTCGGTGTCCCTGCTCGCATCCATTCCGACCAAGGTCGTTGTTTTGAGGCAACTCTCATCCAACAACTTTGCCAGCTCTATGGTGCGGAGAAATCAGGCACCACGCCCTACCATCCTGCCGGTAATGGCCAGTGTGAGCGGTTTAACCGCACCCTACATAACCTCCTCCGTACTCTGCCAGCATCTCGTAAAAGAGATTGGGTTGCGTGCCTCCCACAGCTGCTCTTCTGTTATAATACCACCCCGCATTCAGCAACCGGTGAGTCCCCTCACTTCCTGTTGTTCGGCCAGGAGCCACGCCTACCGCTTGACTTTTTGCTGGGAACAGTACCCGACCCTGTAGCCGGGACGGTGCATGATTGGATTGACGAACACCAAGCCAGGCTGCAAGTCGCCTTTCAGGGGGCTGAAGGCCGGCTTCGAGCTGCAGCCGGTAAACGGAAAGACGCCCATGACCGTCAGGTTAAAGATCTACCACTGGGGGAGGGTGAGTTGGTCTACCTCCGTAACCTTAGTAGGAGGGGCTGCCACAAAATTCAGGACCTGTGGAGCCCAGTGGTATACGAGGTTATCAAAGCCCCCCCAGTAAACGGGGCGGTGTACACTATTGCTCCAGTGACTGATCGGAGCAAAGTCCGACAGGTACATCGTGGTCTCCTTAAAGCTCGGCTAGGGAGCGATGCACCGGTAGGCCCGCCTTACACAAGTCCGCCAGTCGCTGAGACTGTTGTCGTGACGGAGGACGACATGGATGTTGATCTGCCGTTCTTGCCCCCGACATCACTGCTACATCCAGTAGCGACGCCTGTTGTTGCCCTTGCCTGTCCGGGCCCCCAGGTGCTGCCTGCTGACCCCCCAACACCATCGGCTGGACCAAGATCTACTGCGGTAAACACCAGTATCCCAGCCAGCCCCTCCCCTAGTCTAGACACTCAAACTAGTACTAGCGGAGTGGTTCATACTGACTGTACACCCGTAGTACGGGTGGTAGAGAGTCTGGATCAGGTAGAGGTCAGTGTGCCAGTGCTATCGCCAGTGGTCCCGGAGTCGAGCATTGGTGGAGTGGCTCTACGCCGGACATGTAGAGCCATGGCAGGCCAACATTCTAACATTCTAACATTCACCATTTACCTCAGACAGCTGGCCAGATGGGGGTGTGGCCCTGTGTCGAGTCCAGTTGGTGCTGCTCTTCAAACCGAGGGTTCGAATGGGGCTGCCAACCGGCCTATCGTCGGGACGCCGACTGAAAAGGTGGGGGTAGATTGTGGTGAGACGCAGGGGCAGAGCCCTTTGTAATGATCAGGGCCGTCACAGCCAATGGCTTGCGTCTCCACCTTATTTATTCTGAGGTAGCTTTTTGTGTCGGGAGGTGCCACAATTTGTCTCCTCGTTATTTCCTGCTACGCCCCTCCAGGCAACTTGCTACCGGTATGTACGCGTGCTTTCCCTGTGGACGCTCTAGCTGATTTGTTTGGCAGGGTGATTTACTTTTTCACACTGGTCGCTTTGCAGCGCTTGTGCCTGTTGCTTGCTGGTGCCTGCTGGTGCCCTGCCTTGGTTGGTGATGCGTGCAGGTTGTTGATCGCGTAACAGTCTCGGTGTGGATTCCAACCGAATGGTAACATTCAGCGGTGCGCTGTGAGCCGCTGGCTTAAGTAGGAAGTTGCCAACTTCCTGGTAGGTATGCCTTATTTTATATCGCTATTGTTTTTAGAATTATGTATAGCACTAACGGGGTGACCTGTATGCCTTCTAGGTACTGCCGATTGTGTCGTTGCCGACTGCTGTTTTTGCCACCCGTTGTTTACCACCAAAGCTGCCCAACTGTCCTGGGCTAGCCTGGAGGATAGCGGCGAAGACGCTAACGACCACTCCTTTTGAACGTGATCTGTCTGTTGACTTGTCCTTGTGTGTTTCCACCTGTCCGTGTCGCAACTAGTGTGTCGGTGTGTGTGTGTGTGTGTAGAGTGTTGGCGAGTGCGTGCGTGTTTGTCCTGGGGAAGTGTTTGGTTTAATTTGGGGGATTCTGTTTATGGTTTGTTTTGAGCCCTGCTTCTGTTAAGCCACTGGCAGGAGGCCTTTTTATAGCTGCGGATAACCAGTGGGCTATCACGCATGTTTAAGATCCTTTTTGGCCTGGTTTGGGTTTTTTTGTTTTCTTACTGATTTCCTTTTGTGAATTATATTTTGTGTAGTTGTGTTTATTGTTTTGTTTGGTCAATTGTATCTGCCCTCATCTCTCTTTTGTTCCTTCGTTTCCAGGCGCTGAGTGCCCACCGCAGGGAGGCAACTAGATCCTTTAGGTGGTGGTGCCCCCTTCCCGAGTGTGGTTTCACGTGTGTCCTCTGGGAATTTCTCTTTTATCATTTTGATCCTGTGTTGCGGTGTGAATGTGCGAGCACGAGTGACTGGTTGGTGTTTATGTGTCTCCCCCTCCGTCTCCTGGTATCTTGCCCCCTGCTGGTAAGCCTCAGCCCTAACCATCCTGTCTATCCCCTACATACCAATTGATTTCATTTATCCTGTTTGTTACATGTGGAACACACATGTTTTAGTTAATAAAAACAACTTATTTTTGGAACTTCGTCTCTGGTGCCGTCAGTCAACGAACGTGTGTGCTAGATAATTGTTTGGATTTAATTGATTACTATATCCCTGGGTGCAATCCCTAGGGTGGCGTTGTCGGTTAGCTTGCTTTTTCCCGTAATGCCACACAAGCAAGCCAAGACAATCAATCTATATCTATAGCCTACATGACAACACACACGCACACACACGCACACACTTTAAACACACTGGTAAAGCAATAGGAGCCTAGCCTGGTTCTACCAGACTCTCGTACTTCACTTCATTTCATTTCATTTGCACAGAGAGTCTGGACCTAATCAATTGACAAACGTTAACTCACTTGAAGGCGGGTGTCTGTTGAAGTCTAAAATGATTGGATCTGCCCAGTGCCACTCTGGATCTGCCATAACCAATCGCTAACGTTTGGTTGTGACGTGTGTCATGCGCCGGGAATCACGCGCAGGTTGTACACAAACCAAACACCTTGCGCGTCTGCACGGAAATGTCCGTCAACGACAGCTGCAGGTTTTGTTCGTCGAATTTAATTTATCAGGGAAAAATTGCACATTGTAAATTAACTACCGACCTACAACAACTCAAACTGGCGTACGACCTCATCGTCATTGTTCTCAGACATGCCCTCTGTTCGCTGATTGGTGGCCGCTGTGGCGGCACAAGAAAACGATAGTTATGTTATTATAACTCTAGTTCTATGATTGTAGGCGTAGCCGTCTAGGCTTCGCCTTATGGGCTTGTCCCGTGCGCGCGCCTGCGCGCGCTGAAAATTCAAACTATGCACCTATCAGCGTGGGCACCGCCCACATTTCCCACGGTATCGTGTCTATATAACGCGGTGTATACCGTCGCTCATCCTCCACGCTTTTCTTTCAGCATTTGGAGGGTACAGCAGGTGGGAAACTAGACGGCTACGCCTACAATCATAGAACTAGAGTTATAATAACATAACTATCGTTCTATTTCATGTAGGCTACGCCGTCTAGGCTTCGCCTTATGGGCTAAGGTGAAGCTGCGAGCGGAGCCCGATCAATGTACTCCTGCTGGACCCCAGTCAAAACGACCTAAGTCACCAGAGCACATTAAGACTCAAAAAGCCAAGGAAGTGTAAAACACAACAGCTTTATAAAAACTAATTCCTCCTAGATCAAGCAAGGCAATGATCAAGGGAGAAAAAAGTGAGTCTGTAAAGACTCCGGCTCTATTCCGTGCTTCATGGAACCCATGAAAAGGAAAAGAAAACCAGAGCAACACGGTTTCCATTAGGTCCGCTACCACCGGGGGCGGAGCTACGGAATTCGGCTCTCCAATAATGGGACTCTCTCGGCCGTTTCTTATTTGAAGAAAACGGCGGGAGTGCCTCACTGGTAAACAAAACCACCAGACAATTGGCGAGCCAATAGAAAACCCCCTAGCCTTGTTTTTCATTTGAAAAAAGGTGGGAGAGTAAGAGACTGGTAATCAAGACCAACTCGCCAGCCGGCGAGAGGAAATCCAACCACGCCGCTTTAAAGAACATGTCTATATTCTTAAGCCGTAAAAGGGGTCCCGGACTCTAGCACAGAGTTGCCGAGTGAGCCCCTGGACATGTCTAACATGTAAAAACGGACAAAGGGGCCGGGGGAAGACCAAGACGCAGCCGCGCAGATGTCTTCCACCGAAACGCCCTTGAGTAGAGCCGTTGAAGCGGCCACGCTCCGTGTGGAGTGAGCTTTAACGCCCAACGGTGGCGCCAAGCCCTGCCGAGAGTAGGCTAGGCAAACACCCTCACATACCCAGCGAGAAAACCGCTGCTTAGAGAGAGCGCGGCCCCTGCTAGCGTCGCTATAACACACAAACAACTGTTGTGTTGAGCGGAACGCTGCCGAGCGATTCACGTACATAGCCAACGCCCGAACCGGGCACAGGAGATGCAACTCCGCCTCCGCCTCACTAGAATGAGGCGGGGGGTGAAAAGCCTTAAGCACAATATCCCTCGACCGAAAAGAACTATTAATGTTCTTTGGGAGGAACGCAGGATTAGGTCTGAGCAACGCGAAGGAGCTGTCCTCGTTTAGCAACAAGCAACTCGGGCTGACAGACAGAGCGGTTAGCTCACCGGCCCGCTTGGCAGAAACCAAGGCCAACAAGAGCGCCGTCTTAAATGACAGGGCATCCAAAGGGGCCTGGGAGAGAGGCTCGAAAGGATCCCTGGACAATCCGCGCAACACGGTGGGGAGATCCCAGCGTGGTGTAAGCACGCGTGAAAACAGGCCTAACCCGTCTAGCCCCACGCAAGAATCTCTTGACCAGTGGATGGCTGAAGATCGGTCCACCATCACAGCCTGCATGGCCAGCCGAAACGGCTGCCGCATAGACCATGATAGTGGAGAAGGCCAAACCTTTTTCCAATAAGTTTTGCAGAAACGAAAGCACGCTTCCCACCTCGCATTGAGATGGGACAGCGTGGTTCGTCTCACACCAATTAGAGAAGGCGCACCACTTCGCCGCATAGAGGGAAGAAGTAGAAGGCGCACGAGCACTCTGAATAGTGTTGATAACCGTCTCAGGCAAACCTTTGCCCTGCAGGATCAACCTCTCAGGAGCCAAACCAACAGCCGTCCCGAGACATCGGGCGGGTGGTGCACCGTCCCGTGGGCCTGTGAAAGCGCCTCCGGCCTGAATGGTACTGGCCAAGGCGCCGACCGCGAGAGCGCGGCAAGCTCTGGAAACCACAGAGCTGAACGGTTCTCCGGGGCCACTAATATCAGGGACAGTCTCTCCTGTCTGACCCGTTCCAGAAGAGGAAGGATCAGCTGGAGCGGGGGAAACGCATACAAGAGAGCCCGCGGCCAAGGTGTGTGTGCCAACGCATCTACCCCCAACGGGGGAAGATCCCGAGGGCTGAGGGAGAACCACCACCTGCAGTGCGTGTTCTCCCGGGACGCGAAGAGGTCCACCTGCGCTGTCCCGAACCTCTGCCAGATCAGTCTGACAATGTCGGGATGTAACCGCCACTCGTCTCGGCGGGGACCGCCTCGAGACATGAGGTCCGCCCCAAAGTTCTGGGCGCCCGCGATATGCAGGGCTCTCAGACTGCGGAGATACTGATGAGCCCAAAGCCAGAGCTCGACCGCCTTTCGGTGGAGAGCAGGGGAGCGGACTCCCCCCTGTCTGTTGACGTACGCCGCCGCCGACACGCTGTCTGTCCTGATCAGAACGCGGCGGCCGCGCACCAGGTGAAAGAAATGCAACAGCACTTTCCTCACAGCGTCGAGCTCCAACACATTTATGTGTGCTGTAGGGGGCGTGCGCCACTCGTCTCCGACCGAGTGAGAGAGGCACGTTCCTCCCCAACCCGTCAACGAGGCGTCCGTGAAGACCACTACGTAGGACGCCACCCTGCCCAGTGGAACACCCTTGAGAAGGGCGGAGGGTCCTTTCCAATATTCCAGGTCTGGCGACACCGAACGGGGGACGAGGAGCACCCTGAGCTTGTGTCGCCTGGGGTCCAACCGTTGGCGAGCAAACCACCGCTGGAGTCTGCGCATAAAAAGCAGACCCAGGGGGACCACGGGGTGGGCAGCTGCCATCAGCCCCAACAGGCGCATGGTGGACAGTGCGGTCACGTTTCTGCGAACGTGAAAACGGGAGAGCGCCGACAGGATGGCGTCTCGCCGAGGAGGCGAAAGCATCGCAGTCATGGTGGCTGAGTCTAGGCAAAGCCCCAAGTAGACTGTCTGCCGGCTGGGGAGCGGGGAGCTCTTCTCCCAGTTGATGGCAAAACCCAGGAAGGAGAGATGGTTTATCACCAACATGGTGTCCCTTCTCGCGGTCTCTTCTGAGTTGCTCAGAATAAGCAGATCGTCTAGGTAGAAGAGAATCCTCTTTCCCTGACGTCTGAGCGGTTCCACACCGTCTCCACACACTTCGAGAAGGTGCGCGGAGCCAGGGAATAGCCGAACGGCAGACACTGGTACTCGTACGCCATCCCCATAAAGGCAAAGCGGAGAAACTTCCTGTGCGCCTGCCGAACAGGGACGTGGAAGTAAGCATCCTTGAGATCCAGGGATGTGAACCAATCGTCCTCTCTCACACACCGGAACAATGCTCCGACCGTGAGCATTCTGAACTTCCTCGTGGCAACGAATCTGTTGAACACGCGAAGATCCAGAATAGGTCTCATTTCCCCTGACTTCTTGGAAACCAGGAAGTAGCGGGAATAAAAACCTAGGTGAGACTCGTGGGGGGGAACGACAGTGATGGCCCCCTTTACCAAGAGACGTGCCACCTCTGCTGCCAGAGCCGTGCTCGCAGCCGGGTCCCGTAGCGTGGTCTCCACCAACCCCATAAAGGGTGGGGGACGACGCTTGAACTGTATGGGATGGCCCCATCTCAACGTGGTGTCCAACCACGATGGCAGAACGCACCGCTCTTGCCAACACGCATAGCGGTTGGAGAGAGGGCGAGCCGACAGCTGAGGAAGACCGTCCAGGAATAACCCGTATTCCTCTGCCCCTACCGCCTTCACACTGCGTGTGAACCAAGGGGGGCTTCCCACGAAAGGGAGGAGGCTCAGCGAGCGTAGGAGACGTACCACAACTAGCAGTTGTAAAAACAACGAGCTGTCTAGACGTTGCGCTCGTGCCCGCTGAACAGGGAGCGAGCCGTCCGGCCGCAGCACCTGTGCGCATGCGCTGTCCGCAGGCTGTAGCCACAGCGCACAGACCCATCTCCTCACCTATAATGTGGGGAACCAGGAGACCGTGCAACGAGTCTCTGATCCGTCCACGAGGCTCCAAGGGACGCCGCTTCTTAGAAGCAGGTGAACCAGAGGCCATGTGAACACGCCGTCCGACCGCCACCCTACAGCCACCGGGCTGAGAGGGGGAAAGAGGCAACATGGAGGAGCGCACCACAAGCGTAGGACGCAGGTGGCCTGGGGAATATCGCTCTTTAGGTACCATGTACTGCCGTTCGGCCGAACGGTCTTTACTCTTTTCTTTAATAGGGAAAGAAAAAGTAGGAGCAAGCGTCCGGAACTTCCCGGTCCGTGGCGCTGCTGCTCTCCCCGTGCGCGGCGGCTGCGGCTGCTGCACCGGGGCTGGAGTCGGAGGCGGCCCCATGGAACGCTGGGACCGGCCTAGACCCCGCTTCCTCTCAGCCTGCTGGCGGGAGGAGCCCGTGAGAATCGTCCCGAACCGGGAACGATCCTCACGGACTGACTGCTGGTGCGCGAGCACCTCGGAGAACCTGGGACCAAATAGGCCACCGGCGCTAGTGGACCCTGGACGAGGCTGGCCCGCTCTCGTTCCGGCACCGCAGTGTGGGAGAGCCATATGACCCTTTGAATCATGGTAGCCCACGCCATATGCTGGCCGGCCGAAACGGCTATCGGCTGGCATAACTGGAGGATGGCGCTGGAAAAGCGGGAAACCGCCAGCCATCTCGCGGCTTCCTCCGGGCCGTAGGCCTCCCTGTCAGCCGACAAGGAGACCATGGCAGAGGAGAGCAGGGCGATGTTGTTGACCGCCGCCGCGGATTGAGAGGCACAAACGAACACCCTGTCCGTTAGGCTTCTGGAGGCGGTCGGGGGGCAGCGGCTTTTCGTTAAGGAGCCATCCGGCGCCCGGACAGAGAAGCGCTGCCAGGGGAGGCTCCAGACGAGGGATCCCCCTCGCCTGAGTATCGGCCCACCCCTCCACGTTGGTGAAATCCGTGTAGGATCTTACCGGAGCCTTCAGGGTCGAAGGGTCCTCACCGGCAGCAATAAACAAGTGCTGCAAAGGCGGGAACAAGGGGCACTGGGTAACCCGCCGGGAAAAAGATGGGGTGCGAAAGCACTCGCCCTGCATATCGTCAGATACGGGGGCGAGAGGCGGGGCCGGCATGGGAATCCCTTTGATGGCCGCCGCCTCACCCATGATCTCCCGGAAGAGATCGGTCATCCGGCGCGGACCCTCGTGTTGTATGACGGTGGCGGTTGTAACCCGAGAGCGGGAAAAACCGGACGCCGAGTCGCCGAAGACGTCGTCCAGGGAGGCGTCGATGATGCCATCGTCGACGTCAGGTCCGAATAGGTCGATGGCGTCAGCCATTTCCACCGCAGGGGAAAAGAAGAGATGCCTGGAGAGGATCCCCTCTTCAGGCAGCTCCCGGCAGGCGACACAGGAGACGGGGGCCGCCATAGCAACCGCGGCGTGGTCGGCGCCGAGGCACCAAAAGCACGCCAAGTGCCCGTCACCCGGTGCCAGGGAGGCGGGACAGGAGGCACATAGGAGTCCTGAAAAGGACCTAGCTCTAGGAGCGCTCTCAGGTGGCCCTGAAAAGGGCCGTTTGTCCGCGGCCTCGCCCGAGCCGCTGCCACCGGCTTGGGAGATCCGTGTTGAAGTTCTCATCTTCTTAATAGTAGTTCTCAATTTCTCGCTGATAAGCACAAGTGCTGAAAGAAAAGGGAGGATGAGCGACGGTATACACCGCGTTATATAGACACGATACCGTGGGAAATGTGGGCGGTGCCCACGCTGATAGGTGCATAGTTTGAATTTTCAGCGCGCGCACGGGACAAGCCCATAAGGCGAAGCCTAGACGGCGTAGCCTACATGAAATAGAACCAAATTACATACAGCAGGTCCAGACCTAGTACTGAAGGGAAATTCAAATTGAGCGGAAGTACTTAGGCGGGCGGAACCAGGCTAATAGGAGCCTGCATTGGCTAAAGTTGTTGCGATGCACGTTATTTTATAACAGGGAGGGGCAAAGTTGTGCATTGCAATTCTGCTGAATTATTTATAGCCTTACTTATAGCCTACTTGCAGTGAAGTATTTTTAACAGTGTGTGGAATCTACAGCTGATCACTTTCACTGGCTAAGCAAAATGAATCCCGAAAAGATGAAACTCTGAATTGATCCTGAAAGCCTATGTCCTAGAATAATTAATTTGTATTCCGTTTTAGGCCATCTCACTAAAGGTCACTTAAATGTAGCCTATTTAAGCTCACCAAGTCCAGTATTCAGAATGAAAAGCATTTATTCGCAAATACGTTCTATTTTTTTGACAAGCGGAGCCGACAGTCACGTGCAAGTATGCAAATTAGCCATGTGCGCCAAACAGAAGATAGACGCAATGAACTGATTGTTGTGGATATGTAGGCTGTTTAGTTGTGGTTGTTTGTGGTCTTAGTGAAACAGTCTTGCCTTGGAGTTGGAGAAGTTGGAGTGATTGCGTGAATGTGCGAGAGAGAGCGCACCTGCCGTGGTGATGTTGGGCTTGTAATGGGCTTATATGTGATCAATGATGTATCTGTCTGATCGTATTAGCTGTAGATGGAGGGTTAAATAATGTCACAAGATCGGTCATAATGCAGGCTCTCATTTGCAAATGCACTGATTGTGTGCCCGTCTCCGATATGCTATATACCTACCTGATTTTGTTCAGTTCATGTTCTTCTGAGTGCGCAAGAACGGTGCCAATTATTGTCGTGTTTGCATTGTAATGCACAACTTTGTCCCTCCCTGTTATAAAATAACGTGCATCGCAACAACTTTAGCCAATGCAGGCTCCTATTGCTTTACCAGTGTGTTTAAAGTGTGTGCGTGTGTGTGCGTGTGTGTGTGTGTGTGTGTGTGTGTGTGTGTGTGTGTGTGTGTGTGTGTGTGTGTGTGTGTGTGTGTGTGTGTGTGTGTGTGTGTGTGTGTACGTACGCGTGTGCGTGTGTGTGTGTTGTCATGTAGGCTATAGATATAGATTGATTGTCTTGGCTTGCTTGCATCCATGAAATATTGTAACGTCAAGTAGAAACACTTCATTCAACAACTTGCTCTACACACACACACACACACACACACACACACACACACACACACACACACACACACACACACACACACACACACACACACACACACACACACACGACTCTCTCCGACCACATGTCACAAGATCGGTCATACTGCATGCTCTCATTTGCAAATGCACTGATTGTGTGCCCGTCTCCGATATGCTATATACCTGGCATTTATTCAGTTCATGTTCATGTTATGTAATGTTATGGCCTGGCTACTTCATATCGAGAACAATCTGGGGATGAGGACATCCCCGAATATTGTCGGGTATTTCGCACACTGCCATCTCAATATATAGCCTAACGTATACAAATATATCACTGTACTAGACACAAATGTATTTTCCACTAGCTAATGGTGGTCATTACATTGTAGTGAAACTAGTAAAGACAACACAGCTTTATGTTACAGCGAAACATCGAGGCACTGCAGCTCTGATTGGTTAGACAGCCTTCAAACTTAGTGGTCAAGCAAAGAAGAGGGAGGGGCTCGTTCTGCATACTTAATAGCCGGAGTGAATAACTAATAGCCGGAGTGAATGACTAATAGCCGGAGTGAATGACTAATAGCCGCGGCTATTAGTCATTCAAAACCGTACGGAATTCTTGCCAAACCGTACGGATTCCGTGCGGTTTTGCACTTTCACCGCGCCATTCTAGGGCCGGATTGTGGCCTTCTTGGCTTTCCATACTTTAAGAGCCATGAGCGCATTTGAATCGGACGAGTTGATATTTTGACAGCGCGTCTGCATGCAGTCTCCGATGAGACAGATGCACATGAATTTCGAACTGCAAATGGCTTAGTTTATTGCCAAATAATATGGCCTAATTCACACATGCAATAAGGGATTTTCTTCCACAACTTCAGAAATACTGAGTCCTCAAATAAATTTCGGAAAAGAAAACGTATGATAGGCTATAAAATATGATATGCGGTAACTGTGGTTCTATTTAATGATGTACGCCAGCCGTTCTCAATCTGTGGTACGCGTACCACTGGTGGTACGCGAGCGCCCTCTAGTGGTACGCGGAGTATGAACAATTTTTTGAAGTTGAAGCAACCGTTTCTGGTATCTGGGGAATCGATAACTCGAGTACTACTCGTTACAAATGAACTCGGTTGGTGGACAGGCAAACTCGAGTTTGCATACACACAAACAAACAAAGTTTTCTGAAGCAAATGTATCATTTTTCTGTGCGGCGCCACTAACGCATGCCGTGGGCACAAAGCAAATTAAATGTATCCATTTCTGTGTGGCGCGTTCCGTGCCGTGTGCAGGCACGCCAGAATTCAAAAAGTTAAGAGATGGCGGTTAAAGCAAAGCGCAGTGAAGAATTGAAATAGGCCTACTTTAAAGAAATAGGAGATCATAAGGTGAAATGTAAAATATGCCAAGCGAAATCGAGCTACCAGAGTAGCTACTACAAGTAGGCTACTAGGCGGCAACATATTCTCCTGAAACACAACGGTGAGTTCGGGAAAGCAGACCCGCAGCAACAAGTGTGTCGGCTATTTTAACCGCCGCAAGACGCAGCCGTAATCCCGGCCGTGTAGAGATCACAACGTGTAATCCATAGTCCATTTGCTGCCGTTTTATTTGCAGCTTTAAATTATTTGCAATGGTAAGGCTACTTGTTTCGTTTTAGTTTTTTTTAAACTGTTACAGGCCTTGGTTCGACGTGATTTAAATTGTGACACGCATAGGCCTATTTATTTTTGTAAGGAAAATGTGTTTTGAACGTTTGCAAAAATAAATAATGAATACTCTGATAACGCTGACTGTTTTGATGGAGAATAAGCATTACATGTTTGGTTGGTAATATTGCCGTTCATCATCAGGCCTATTCCTGCTGCAGATGCGTTGCATTCTAAAAATAGATTTGATTAAACGAGTAGGCCTACTCGATCTCGATTGATCCTCGAGGATTTCCTTCGATCACTCGAGTTTACTCGTGCCCATCCCATCATATGCAATCATCTTAAACCTGCATTGACTAACTGCTGTGACGACGAGTAGGGGAAGCAACATTTTTGCAAAATCGTCCTGTGACGAGATGTTGAAAGTCTGCTTTCAGAGGCCAGACATTTCTGGACTTTTGGATGCAGCGACGCAGCGAATATCCTGCGCTTTCAGACAAGGCTGTGCGCTTTCTCATTCCATTTGCGACCAGGCTTCTCTTGGTCGCAAATAAGAGCGATGACTACTGTCATGTCATCGCTCTTAATTTATCCCCAAAAACGCAGCTGATCGGACGCATCAAACGATTCGGAGGCATGCATCACATTTAAGGATTTTAAAAACTGATTCTTCTTATTTTTTTTTAAAAATGCATTTGGAAGAGAAGGGAGACTAGCGTTGCTCACGGGTTGGAATGAAAGGGAGAAAAGGGGACAGAGTTGCCTGCGGAAGCGATGTCTGAGATGCAGAGACTGCTTCGCGCTACCAGTGTCAGTTTCGTACGGTGTGGAATGAGAGCTCGGGAAGGCACTATTGCGCAAGTACGCCTGCGTGCTTGCGCAATAGCATACTGCCCGAGAATGCAGTATCGCTGTCAAATCTGTCCCTGGGAAAAGTAACGTTGCTTGCGCCGAATTGAAAAAGGAAACCGCTATAATGAAATAGCGGTAATATTTCCACATTAATTGATAAAATAACAGGGGATGGGAAGGGGGGATGGCTGTTTCAGAAGGGGGATGATTTTGATCATTTTAATTCCAAAGGGGGATGCCATCCTCCCTCAACTTGTGTGCTGGAAGCAGGGTTGGATACCGAACCAAGTCTGAGGCTAAAGCTAACCTCAATCGACCCAGACATCACACCCCTCCCACTAAGCATGATAGGCCTAATTTTCAATGTGTGCCTGAGTACATTCTCCTTCAAACCTAAACATAGTTTATATACTGACCTTATGGCACTTACTGCAGTATTTTTTAATACTGAATACGTTGTTTTTCTATGATACACTTGTTCTTACTCATGATAGTTTGATTACAGTGTTATCGCAGTACACATGATTTCTCTCTTTGCTGCGCATGATTAGGCTACTTATAACAGGATTGTTTGACTCCAGTATTTAAATATTCATGTTCAATTCTTTGAATGTTTTGATGCAGTACAATTTACCTCACATGATTGGTTGACTGCAGTTGTTAAAATTTATATTCAGTGCTCTGAATGCTTTAATGCAGTTTTACGCATTGATATTGTTGTCGTTACTTATCTGGGTCTTTTATTTCGCCAACAGATTCAGTAGGGCTGCTTAAACTTGATATGTTATAGCCATATGTTCCTCCTAATAATGTCGTTGTTAATAAGCTACAAAAACTATTGATTAATAGTTGTAGTCACCCTCTGGAACACTACCACGTCCACGGAGCGGAGTCGCGGAACTTTGTCCACACCAAAGCTTCAACTTCAACTTTCTACATTCCAACCCGCTAGCCTCCACTAGCCCGCTAGCCAACACTAGCCCGCTAGCCTCCTCTAGCCCGCTAGCCACCACTAGCCCGCTAGCCACCACTAGCCCGCTAGCCACCTCTAGCCCGCTAGCCACCACTAGCTACCATGTTGGACTTTGACAGTGACACTTTGCTCATCGGCAAACTGAAGACCATCTCCACGGAAACCGAAATCAAGGAACTTCTCGACGCCTATGACCCTGATGCAACCCCTGATAGAAATGTCGAACTCCTTGGCAAGTCAGCCACTATCAAGCTGCCCACTCTCAAGGCTGCTGCCGAACTCCTCTGCAGTCTACATGAAGATTACCCTCAACCCGCAAAGGAGATATCTGCTTCGAAGGCAAAGAACAAGGAACTTATCGCCGCCGATATCGTCAGATTCATCCGCAGATGTCGGGAGTCGAAATGCTTGAAATGCAGTTCCAACTACATCCCCTTCTCCTTTTACCTCTGTTTACCTCTGTCCCTGCTGTCTAGGATCTCAGATTGCTCCCGAGCATGTAGCACCACCTCCAGTTCTGATAGCCGTCACCATCGCGGCTGAACAGGTCCACCACCGGCCTGTCGTCACCGAACATCCTGACACCGAGGATGATAGGAACCCCACGGTAAATGGAAATGATCGCACAGGGAAAGCAGACTCCAAGGGGAAGAAGCCCTGCTACGACCGCTCCAAAGCCGTATGCCCCTTGCTCCTCGAAGGGAACTGCTCTCATGGTATATCTGGGAAGAACTGCTCCTCCTATCACCCTCCATGGTGCTCCAGATTCCAGTACAACGGTAGAGGTGGCGAGCGAGGCTGTCACAGAGCGGACGACAAATGCAGATTCTTTCACCCACTGCTCTGCCAGAACGCTGTCTCTACGGGTGCTTGTCTGAACAGACCGTGTAGAAAAGTGCACATCAGAGGCACCATCACTACTGAAAAAGGTCTCCAGAAGAGGGCGCCAAGAGACCGCCAACTCTCAGCCCCATCTCAATTAAACACTACTGTGAAAGATCTCCAGAAGAGGGCGCCAAGAGGCCGCCAACCCTCAGCCCCATCTCCATTCAAATTAAACCGTCAACCTCCCAACGCAAGAAACGACAAAAGGCCAAGACCCCAGGATAAGGGCAATCGAGGTCCACGCCAAGGCAGAACCAGGACGGAGAGTAGCTCTTCAACTCCACCCATCTCTGCCGGGTCGTACCGCACACGGGCGGTTAGCTTCAACGAATCACGCATCCCCAACTCCAACGTGGATTTTTTGAAGCATCTTTCCTCAATGAAAGCGGACTTGAGCAAAGAGATAGCCGCAATAGTCCACTCTTCTCTCCAGAACCTCCTAACATCCTCTCGCCTAGTCCCCTTTCAGCAGGTTCAGCAGCAACCACCTCCACCGATGTTTTACCCATCTCAGCTGCCCCAGTTCCAGCGAGTCCCTCAGGCTCAGTTCCAGCCAGCCCCTCAGGCTCACTTCCTCCAACACAGCCCTCAGTGAGAAGGAACCTACCGATCTCCAACTCCTTTCTCCTCAACATCCAAGGGATGAACCCCGGTACTGCAAACCAGCGCTGGAAGATCAAAGCCCTCCAAGAGTGTGTTGAGTCCAACCCAATACACTCGCCGTTCTTGATCCTAACGGAGACCCACCTCAAGTCATACCACCTGGATGCAGAGGTACACATCCCTGGCTACACCTGCTACAGGGCGGACCGTGTTAGCCGTGTGTGTGGCGGAACCGCCATCTACCTTCACAACTCCATCACAACAGAAGAATCCAAGATTTTCTCCAACACCTACTGCGAACTTGCTTGCATCTACAGCAAAGAAGTAAACATGGTAATCTCGGGAATCTATAGACCGCCTTCAGCCCCCTTCGACAAGTTCGATGAATGTCTCGTTGCCCTTCAACAATTCATTAGCAGCATCGAACACACTCCTGAACTCCACATCGCAGGAGACTTCAATCTCCCCTTCATCAACTGGTCGACCTCTTTGATAGAGACCGGAAGCAACATCTCCTTAGCAGACCGCCAGGCTGCACTCGCACTCCTGAACTTCGCGGAGGAGTCCCTTCTCCAGCAAGTAATTCTTGAGCCTACCCGCAACAACAATATTCTGGATCTGGAGTTCTCCAACAACTCAGACTCGATCCACAGTATTGCAGTAGCTAAGACAGAGCTATCTGAACACGATGTAGTGAGTTGTACCCTCCTTCACCCTGAATTCCTCCTTCCTTCGCAGACAACTGAAAGACCTGTGTTCAGTAGGGCTGTAACGATACACAAATTCACGATTCGGTTTGTATCACGATTTTTGACCCACGGTTCGATACATCCCACGATTCTTTTAAATTTAAAAAGCATTTTATTTAAACAACACTTAAATACCAATTATCTTAATGTAACATTTAATAACAAATAATTTGGAACACTGAACAGATTTGAACCGAAAGAATACTATTAAAGTATAGCTAAATTAATAAAGAAATAACCAAAGATTTGGTTGGTTTATTCAAATATCCTTATTAGCGCTTCTTATTAGGCTATGTAGCTTAAATAATGACATAATCAGGCCGTATAGAATGCAACATGTTTAATAGCCTAACTTTCAATAGATGAGGAAAAACATGAACGTCGCAATAACGAGGCATAGTGTTACGAGTAGCATATGTGTGTGCGGGAGAATGGCAGTGTGCGTATGCGTGAATGAGTGACGTCAGCGAGTGAGTGGACGAGCGAGGAGAGCGAGCGGTAGCGCGTGTGTCAAGTGAAGAAGCGAATGAGTCCGGTAGAATAAAGTACCCATCCTGTCAATAATCGGTGGCCGCTTCATTCCGACCTATAAGCAGACAAACTGCCAGTCAAATCACACAAAACAATAGAGACAGGATCACACAGGCAATTTTTTTCGCGCTTGGCCCACTCTGGATAAATGTCGTTCATATCGCATATGAGGACTTCGACGGCTGTGGAGAAATGCAATCCTCCGTAGCCACGGAGAGCTGTGATCACAGCGAGGGCATCTCGTCACATATTTACGGCATCGATAGGAGGGGGCGCTGTCAGCAGACTATTATTTAGACAAATTATTAGCAAATTTCAATCGGACAATTTGACCGAAGAGTTAGAAAGGGCATATCGCGCTTCTGCCTTCTCACACCGCGAGACAGGTTTGTGGCTTTGAGTATCGCGATTTTCGGTTTGATACGCGTATCGTTACAGCCCTAGTGTTCAGCCCATCCTGTCCCTTTGCTGACATCAATTTCGTCTCAGCAGACTGGGATGCCATCAACACTGAACTCCACGAGGTGAATTGGGACGCCATCACCGACCCTAGCAAAGATCAGGACACAGCATGGAAACTGTTTGAAGACACCATAGCATCCATCTGCTGTAAACATGCACCTTCACACAGCAGCAACATCCAAGCATCCTCAAAGTCCTCCATCCCTAAGCCTAGAAGAGAACTGCTGCGGAAGAAACACCGCCTGAATGCTAGAATCAACTCCATCAAGCACAGCGGTCGAACCCGAAGAAGCAGCACTAAACTCGATAACCTTAACAAGGAGCGTGCTACTATTGAGCTCCTCATGAAGAAAGACATCAAGCACGAGAGACTCCGACAGGAAATTGCCGCCATTGGAAAGATGAAAATCAACCCCAAGGCTTTCTACTCCTTTGCCAAAAAAATCGGCTAAATTCAAGTCGCCAGTCGGTCCTCTTGCCGACGAGGATAACAACCTGCAGTCTGACCCCACTGTTATGGGCAACATCCTCCAGAAACAGTACCAGAAGGCTTTCAGCAATCCGGATAATGTCGACGCTGAAATCGTGCAACTCGGAGAAGCACCTGCAGAAGAACTCTCCAGCATACTCTTCACAATTGACGACGTCCTTACAGCCATTAAGGAAACAGGGAAGTTCTCCGCTCCTGGCCCAGACCAGTTCCCTGCTCTCGTCTTGAGAGAATGTAAAGACGCTCTAGCTCCATCCATAGCGAAACTCTGGCAGCTGTCCTTTGATACTTCAAACATCGCCGATATGTTCCGCTCCCAAAGTATCATCCCCATCTTCAAGAAGGGCAGTAAGGCCGTGGCAGCCAACTACAGACTGGTCTCCCTGACCTCACATCTCATCAAACTCTGCGAACGCATGATTCGCAAAGAGATGGTTAGCTTCTTTGAACGGAACAACATGTTCAACCCTAACCAGCACGGGTTTCAGTCCGGAAAAAACTGCCTCACCCAGCTCCTTCATCACATCGAGGACATCATGTGCGACCTCAACCTCGACAGAAATGCGGATGTGATTTACCTTGACTTCAGTAAAGCCTTTGATAAGGTAGATCACAAAATTCTTTTAAAGAAGCTGCGCTCTTTCGGCATCAAAAGCAAGCTCTACGACTGGATTGCTAGTTTCTTGGCAGGCCGGAAGCAGCACGTCATCGTAGATGGAGTCAGGTCCTCAGTCATAGACGTCATCAGTGGGGTCCCTCAGGGTACTGTCCTAGGCCCCCTTCTTTTCCTCATCTATATCGATGACATCTTCTCTGTTGTCAAACACAGCAAAATCAAAGTGTTTGCAGATGATTCTAAGCTCCACAAAGACATATCCTTGCATGTTGATCGCATCCTCCTCGAAGAAGATCTCCTCTCTGTGGTCAACTGGGCAGAGGCCAACAACATGGTACTTAATGAGGAAAAGTTCCAGCTTCTGCAGCACGGCAAACTGCCTGACTGGAAGCAGCCCTACACCTTACCATCTGGACAAGTCCTCCATGGTTCCGACCATGTGAAAGACCTGGGCGTCTATGTTGATGTCAACCTCAACTGGAGAACACACATAGCTATGAAATCCTCCAAGGCAAAGAACATGGCTAGCTGGGTGCTACGCACTTTCACCTCCAGGGATGTAGCCACCATGATGCTACTCTACAAATCCTATGTGCGGTCCCACCTTTGTTGCCATGGCGGCGGCGCGACTGGTTCGCTGCGACCCCCCGAGAGCAAAAATACGGTGTTATTTATGTTATTTATGTGTATTTAAATCGAAATCTATGTGTCTTAAACTATGTTAAACGTATAAACTATAAACTATTACTATTATAACTATTTATACGTTTAACTATGTGTCTTAAACCTATAAATCGTACTCTTCTACTGGAACTCAAACGCAGTCCGGCAGTTGTACCATCGGGGGAACTTCTCAACGAACTACAGGCTCTTGGCTTGCTATGTAAACCCCCCAGCCCCAGCCTTGGCAAGGGCTGGCTGATGAGGCGCCGTAAGCGATGTGAGAGACGCTGTAAGAGGGGAAAGAGAGCCGGCGTCCGTGCTAGACTAAGAGCCAACTCTAGCCGGCCGGCTCTCCCGTCTATCCTGCTCTCCAACGTCCGCTCCCTGGAGAATAAACTGGACTACATCCGACTACAGCGGACTACTCAACGGGGGACTAGGGACTGCTGTGTCTGTGTTTTTACAGAGACATGGCTCAACGATCGAGTCCCGGATGCGGCCATTCAGCTAGACGGACTAACCTCGCATCGAGCCGACAGGGACTCATCACTGTGCGGCAAGACCCGAGGTGGCGGACTGTGTGTTTACATCAACACTGACTGGTGCAACAACTCTGCCCTAGTCTCAAAGTACTGTTCATCGCTGGTGGAATACGCGGTTGTGGGATGTAGACCCTTTTATTTGCCACGAGAGTTCTCCTCCCTGCATGTGGTAGCTGTTTACATTCCCCCCAGTGCAAATGCTAAGGATGCACTGGCCGCACTTTACGGAGCCATTAGCGATCTCCAAAACACTCACCCAGAAGGACTGCTCATTGTCGCTGGAGATTTCAACCATGCAAATCTCAAAACTGTGCTTCCTAAATTTCATCAACATGTGGATTTTGCGACGAGAGGGGCGAGCATGCTGGACCTTGTTTACACCAACGTAATTGGTGCGTACCGGGCTGAGCCCCGCCCCCACCTCGGATACTCGGATCACAGCTCCGTCAAGCTGATCCCAGCATACAGATCGCTCGTCAGACGCTCCAGACCAGCCAAGAAACAGGTGAAAACCTGGCCAGCAGGAGCCATCTCTGCCCTCCAAGACTGTTTTGAGTGCACCGACTGGCATATGTTTAGGGAAGCAGCAACCACCGACGGCTTCATTGACCTGGAGGAGTACACAGCATCAGTGACTGGTTACATCAGTAAGTGCACTGATGACGTCACTGTCACCAAGTCCATCACCACACGCTCCAATCAGAAGCCATGGATGACTGCAGAGGTACGTGCACTGCTGAGAGCCCGAGACATAGCCTTCAGAGCAGGTGATAAGGAGGCTCTGAGCATAGCGAGGGCAATACTGGCCCGGGCTATCAGGGACGCTAAGCGTGCACATGCTCAGAAAATCCACGGCCACTTCAGAGACAGTGGAGACACACGGCAGCTATGGCAGGGCATCCAAGCCATCACCAACTACAGGACATCTACACCAGCCTGTGACAGCGATGCCTCATTGCCTGATGCGCTGAACGTGTTCTACGCCCGGTTTGAAGCAAAAAATGATGTGGTGGCGGAGAAGAACATTCCCTCTCCCGACGAACAAGTGCTACGTCTGACCACGGCTGAGGTGAAAAAGTCACTGCGCAGAGTGAATCCGCGTAAGGCTGCTGGCCCAGACAACATTCCCGGGAGTGTGCTCAAAGGATGTGCAGACCAGCTGGCAGATGTTCTCACGGACATCTTCAACATCTCCCTGAGCAGTGCCAACGTCCCATCGTGCTTCAAAACTACCACCATTGTCCCTGTGCCGAAGAAGTCACCTGTGTCCTGCCTCAACGACTACCGCCCCATAGCACTCACTTCTACCATCATGAAGTGCTTTGAGAGGCTGATCCTGAGGCACATAAAGAGCCTCCTGCCTCCCACCCTAGACCCCCTGCAGTTAGCGTATCGAGCAAACCGCTCTACCGATGACGCCATCTCATCCACCCTTCACCTAGCACTCACCCACCTGGAAAAAAAGGACACATATGTTAGAATGCTGTTCATAGACTTCAGTTCAGCATTCAACACAATCGTCCCCCAGCACCTGATCACGAAGCTGGGCTTGCTGGGCCTGAACATCTCCCTCTGCAACTGGATCTTGGACTTTCTGACGGGGAGACCCCAGACAGTCCGGATCGGGAAAAACACCTCCAACACCACCACTCTGAGCACAGGGGCCCCTCAAGGCTGTGTGCTCAGTCCACTGCTGTTCACACAACTGACGCACGACTGCACGGCGCTACACGGCTCGAATCACATCATCAAGTTCGCCGACGATACGACCGTGGTGGGTCTGATAGAAAAGAACGACGAGTCAGCTTACAGAGAGGAGGTGAAACAACTGCTAACCTGGTGCAAAGTCAACAACCTGTCCCTGAACGTAGACAAAACCAAAGAGTTGTTGACTTCAGAAGAGCACAGAGGGACCACGAGCCGCTGGACGTTGATGGCTCCCCGGTGGAGATCGTGAAGAACACCAATTCCTTGGTGTCCACCTGGCCGAGAGCTTAACCTGGTCCCTCAACACCGGCTCCACGGTTAAGAAAGCCCAGCAGCGCCTCCACTTCCTGAGAAGGCTGAAGAGAGCCCACCTCCCACCCCCCATTCTCACCACTTTTTACAGAGGGACCATAGAGAGCATCCTGGGTAGCTGCATCACAGCCTGTTTCGGAAACTGCACCAAACTGGACCGCAAGACCCTGCAGCGAGTAGTGAGGACAGCTGAGAAGATCATCGGCGTCTCTCTCCCCTCCATGTCAGACATTTACACCACTCGCTGCATCCGCAAGGCAACCAGCATTGTGGATGACCCCTCCCACCCCTCACACAAATTTTTCTCACCCCTTCCGTCTAGCAGAAGGTACCGGAGCCTCCGGTCCGCCACAACCAGACTACAGTACAGCTTCTTCCCCCAGGCCATCCGACTCCTCAACTCTAAGGGACAGATCTGATCATCTCTGTTGCCCTTGGTTTATGCACTATTGCACTATTGCTTTATATTCATATTTATTATATTCATATTTATATTCCCGCACTACTCAGACACATAGTCATATTTATATTTATATTCCCGCACTACAAATTCCACACAGTCACTTTACTGGTTTGCAGTTATATGTAGCATGTTGTTGTTGTTGTTGTTGATTTTTTGTTATTATTGTCGCTCTATGTTGCACCTTATGTTCTTGGGAAACGCTATTTCATTTCACTGTATACTGTGTATATGGCTGAAATGACAATAAATTATCTTGAATCTTGAATCTTGAACCTGGAATACTGCTGTCCACTGTGGTCTCCTCACCTGCAGTGCGATATTACCAAACTTGAAGCAGTCCAAAGATCCTTTCCTGCGAAGATTCAGGGACTTGGATCGTCAAACTACTGGGATCGACTCCATCGCCTATCCATGTACTCCCTCCAACGGCGGCGTGAGAGATACACCATCATCCTAGTTTGGAAGATCTACAACAACATCATCCCGAATGCTGTGAACCTCGACTTTCGCGAGACCTCACGGCACGGCACTTCCTGCATACGACCACTAGGATCCTCGAAATACAGCAGCATTAACACCTTGAGGTTCCACTCATTTGCCTCGAGAGCCTCAGCACTGTATAACGTGGTCCCTCCTAGCATCAAAGTGCACACATCTCTGGCTACTTTCAAGTCAGCACTTGATGCGTTCCTTCACACTTTCCCTGACACTCCACCAACACCTGGGTACACTGGACAGAACAGGAACTCAATGTTGGAGTGGGCCGGTAGCACGTGTCTGTAACGTTGCTACAACACTGGCGGTGGAGATGCGAGACATCTTGGCCTGAGCCCTCCAGCTCACAACCAAACCAAGAACCAAGAAGAAGATTGACTGGTATGTTATATGCCAGATGATATCCCCATTTGCTGGGTAGCCCTATTGAGGCAGTTGTTCAATTGTTAATATTATCCCGTTGCAAGTGTTCAAATACAATACATGAGTTATAGACAGTTGGTTGCTTCAGTCAAGTCAAGTTATGTGAATAATAAATCGTGTTATTAATATTAATGCCTTCTGTGTAAACTCTATGTAGTTATAGGCCTACGCACTTTATTTTAATTCCGGTGGTACTTGGAGAGCCAAATCATTTCTAAGGTGGTACTCATGGTAAAAAGTTTGAGAACCACTGATGTACGCAATACATTATAAACATTGTTTCTTATGAGTATTGTATGCTATCCTAATATGCATGTGTCCCCGCGGTAATAGACATTGCCATTGATTGTATTATGCGTTACGTGTTTAGTTTGCCCAAGTGAAGGAGTTCAAGTAGCCTACCTCGGGGTCTTGTTCGCGAGTGAGGGAACTATGGAGCGTGAGATTGGCCGGAGAATCGGAGCAGCGGGGGCGGTATTGCGTTCGCTTTACCGCACCGTTGTTACGAAAAGAGAGCTGAGCCGCAAGGCAAAGCTCTCGATCTACCGGTCGATCTTCGTTCCTATCCTCACCTATGGTCATGAGGGTTGGGTGATGACCGAAAGGACGAGATCGCGGGTACAAGCGGCCGAGATGAGTTTTCTCAGAAGGGTGGCTGGCGTCTCCCTTAGGGATAGGGTGAGAAGCACAGCCATCCGTGAGGAACTCGGATTAGAGCCGCTGCTCCTTTACTTAGAAAGGAGTCAGCTGAGGTGGTTCGGGCATCTGGTAACGATGCCCACTGGGCGCCTTCCTTGGGAGGTGTTTCAGGCACGTCCAGTGGGGAGGAGACCTCGGGGAAGACCCAGGACTAGGTGGAGAGATTATATCTCAACACTGGCCTGGGAACGCCTCGGGATCCCCCCGTCAGAGCTGGTCAATGTGGCCCGGGAAAGGGAAGTCTGGGGCCCTGTTATATCTGGGCAGAGTATTTAAAATATGTTAATCCGCTGTCCACTAGGTGGCAGCAACCCTTTGTTGTTACGGTTGAGTTAACCTATGAGTGAGGCACAGAACAAGTTCAGTCAGCCATGTGCCCTTGTTTACCATGTTACGTATGCTGCACACTGTGTTCGTCAGGAACGAAATAAAGCTCCTTAATTGTGCAATAAGAATCCTCCCGTGAGTTACTACATAAATGGCGACGAGGATAAACTAAAGCCGATGCCTCGTGGGGATGCAAGCAAAACAGTAAGACTGTAAAGTTGCTAGTTCGAATCTGAATTGGACGTTCCCCGGGAACAATCATGGCGGCGGCCTTGGTAGGGAGCACCGCTCCGTTCGACAGTGAGACGCAGACGTGGGAAGAATATTGTGAGGTTCTCCACCATTTTTTTGAGGCTAATGAAATCACAGATGCAAGTCGGCAGAAAGCTATATTGCTCAGTTCAGTGGGAAGTCAGACGTACAGCCTCGCGAGGAACCTTGTCAGTCCCGCCAAGCCCGGAGACAAGACGTTTGCCGAACTGGTCAAGATTTTAAAGGAACATTTCAACCCCAAACCCAGCGAGATTGTGCAGCGGTTCAAGTTTAATTCCAGACAAAGGAAGCTTGAGGAAACGGTAATGGAATACATCGCTGTGCTAAGGAAGTTAGCACTGGATTGCAACTATGGAGACAAGTTGTCGGAGATGCTACGCGACAGACTGGTTTGTGGGATCGGAGATGACCGCATTCAGCGCCGACTGTTGTCAGAGCCGGATTTGACCTTTGAGAAAGCACTGAAGCTGGCACAAGCCATTGAGACAGCCAGCAAGGATGTAAAGGATTTACAGTCTCTGGAGTCTACACACTCACACATGAGGGCACCTCAAGCAGTGCACAAAATGTCTACAAAGCAGTTCCCCACTAAGCAGCAGCAACAGAATAACACTTGTTACAGGTGTGGAGGTGAGCAGCACAGGGCTGGGGACTGTAGGTTCATTAAGGAAACCTGTCATAAGTGTGGGAAAATGGGCCACATTCAAAAAGTGTGTAGGTCAGGTGGCTCAGTTAGCGCTTCACAGGCTAGAGGGGGTGGGGTACCAACAGGGAAGTATGGGAAACCTCAGGGAACACATTATGTCAGCCAGGGGGAGGGCGACATAGACGAAGATGAAGTCATGTTCACACTGTTCAAACTAGAACAACTAGACATACCAGCAGAGGAGCCATTTATACAGACATTGACTGTTAATGGGGAGAAACAGCAATTTGAAATGGACTCGGGGTGTGGGGTAACAGTAGTGAACCACTCTGTGTACAAAACCTTATGGGGGAGGGAGGTGCCAGAGCTACGCTCCTGTAGAGTGAGGCTTAAAACATATACGGGACATAAAGTAAATGTTGTGGGAGCAGCAGTGGTTAAAGTACAGCATAAACAGCTAGTAGAGAACTTACCATTGGTAGTGGTGGCAGGTTCAGGCCCTAGTCTAGTAGGCAGGTACTGGATTAGGAGGCTAGGTTTACAGTGGAAACCAGAACCCCAGATCCACCATGTTCGGACAGAGACCCCAGAGAAGGCACAGAGGAGACCAGAGCCACAGATACTCCAGGTTAAAGACGAGACCTTGGGGGAGATACTGGGGGAGTTTGGGGAGGTTTTCAAAGACGAACTAGGGAGATTCAGAGGCCCCCCAGCAAGAATATATGTGGACAAGGAAGCAGCCCCCAGGTTTTTAAAAGCCAGACCCGTCCCATACGCCATGAGAGGGAGAGTTGAGGCTGAACTCGACCGTCTCCTTGCTGAGAAGATAATTGAACCAGTAAAATATGCTGAGTGGGCAGCGTCGGTGGTCCCTGTGTTGAAGCCAGATGACACAGTAAGGCTATGCGGAGACTACAAACTGACAGTGAACCAGATCTCAAAACTGGAGCAGTATCCAATCCCCAGAATTGAGGACCTGTTTGCCATTCTTTCAGGTGGACAAAAATTTACAAAGTTAGATCTGAGTCACGCCTACCACCAGATTCCATTGGATGAGGAAGCAAAAAAGTATGTAACTGTAAATACACACAAAGGCTTGTTCACATACAGAGTGCTACCTTTTGGCGTTTCATCATGTCCGGCTATTTTCCAACGTACCATGGAGGGACTACTGCAGGGCATCCCTCGTGTGGCCATCTTCCTGGATGACATCCTGCTGACGGGAAAAGACGACAAAGAGCACCTAAAGACTCTGACTATGGTGCTGAAACGGCTACAGGAGGCCGGTCTACGGCTCAAGAGGACCAAGTGTGTGTTCATGAGTGAGGAAGTGATATTTTTGGGTCACAAAGTGGATGCAACAGGACTGCAACCAGTGCATGAGAAGGTGGAAGCAATCAGAGAGGCACCATCACCTTCAAATGTGACAAGAGTTGAAGGCATATCTGGGACTGTTAAACTATTACAACAAGTTCCTACCAAATCTGTCTACTGTCCTTGCTCCGGTGCACAAACTGCTACAAAAAGACACAAGTGGCAGTGGGGAGATGCACAACTAGCAGCCTTTGAAAAATCCAAAGAACTCATGCAGTCAGCTCAGGTGCTTGTGCATTACGATCCAGAGAAGGACATTGTGCTGTCATGTGATGCGTCACCATATGGGGTAGGTGCCGTACTGTCACACCACATGCCAGATGGAACTGAAAGACCCATAGGTTTCACCTCACGAACACTAAACACAGCAGAAAAAAACTACTCACAACTGGATAAGGAAGGGATCGCTGTGATGTTTGGAATACAACGCTTCCACAAATACATTTATGGACGGAAATTCACTATAGTGACAGACCACAAGCCCTTGTTGTCACTTTTCAATGAGATGAAAGCAGTACCACAAATGGCCTCGCCCAGAATCCAAAGGTGGGCTGTAACACTGAGAGCCTACGAATACACAATAAGTGTGTATCAGTGTATAAGGAAGGAAAACATCACAGCAATGCAGATGCTCTCAGCCACCTTCCTTTGCCAGATACACCAAAAGTGGAGACGTCGGAAGAGACGGTTCTCATGCTGGAGAGCTCTGACATCACGCTTGTGACATCTGATCAAGTGGAAGCATGGACAGACAAAGATCCAGTACTCTCGAGAGTGTGAGAAATGGTTCGCGACGGCTGGTCAGCAAAAGAAAAAGGGGAGGAGTTTGCCCCTTATGAGGTGAGGAAACTTGAACTTAGTATTCAAAATGGCTGTGTAATGTGGGGGTCGAGAGTGGTTGTGCCAAAACCAGGCCAAGGAAGTGTCATGAGACAACTTCATCAATGCCACCCAGGAGTGTCCAGGATGAAAGCATTGGCTAGGAGTTACGTTTGGTGGCCGAAGCTGGACAAAGACGTGGAGGATACAGTAAAGGCCTGTACAACATGTCAGGAGCATCGCAACGTCCCGGCACCAGCTCCGTTACACCCCTGGGATTGGCCCGACAAGCCCTGGAGTCGTATTCACGTGGATTATGCCAGGCCGTTCATGGGAAAAATGTTTTTGTGCTCATAGATGCACATTCAAAATGGATGGACGTGTATCCGGTGAACTCTGCCACTTCAGCCACCACAATTGAGTGCCTGCGTACCAGTTTCAGTAACCATGGACTACCTGAGTTGTTGGTGTCTGATAATGGCACTTGTTTCATCAGCACAGAGTTCAACGTGTTTCTAAGTAAAAATGGAATCCGTCATGTGACCTCTGCACCCTACCATGCCTCCAGTAACGGGTTAGCAGAGAGAGGGGTACAAACATTTAAGAGAATGATGAAAAAATGTCCAGAAGGCACGCTGACAGCTAAAGTAGCCAGAGTGTTATTCAGCTACAGAGTGACACCACACACTACAACAGGCCTTTCACCAGCAGAGCTGCTTCTCGGGAGGAAGCTACGTTGCACTTTGGATTCAATCCACCCAGACCTAAACAATAGAGCGCAGAAAAAACAAGAAAGACAAATAAAAGATCACGACAAAAAGGCAAAAGAACGCTGTTTTAAAAAAGGAGATTCAGTGCTGACCCAGAACTTCAGTTTTGGACCCAAGTGGATTCCAGGAATCATTGAGTCAGTGACGGGACCAGTGTCATACAAGGTGATGCTGGGTGATGAGAGAATAGTGAGGAGACATGTGGATAAGGTTCTTGATCACCACCAGATACCAGAAAGGGGCAATGAAAAACAACAGACTGTTTCAACTCAGCCCAACAAAAAAAATGAAGCATGGCTGGATGCTGAGGAGGTTGTGCTCAGTGGTGACCAGTTGGAAGAGCCAGCAGCAACAGAAGCTGTAGGAAGTTCAGACCAAAGAGCTGTGGCAAACCAAACTCCAGTGAAGCGACTGGCCAAAAGGGAAACTAAGTTGCCCAGTTATCTTAAAGACTTCCAGTTGAACTAAGAGAAAGACTCATTGATAAGTGGGTCTTAATATGGACACCTAATCAAACAAGAAAAGAAACTGATGTGTTTGTATTGTTAGAATGTTTAAAGAAAAAAATAATAATAATAATTGTATAACCTGCTTAAGGAGGGAGGGATGTTATAACTGGGCAGAGTATTTAAAATATGTTAATCCGCTGTCCACTAGGAGGCAGCAACCCTTTGTTGTTACGGTTGAGTTAACCTATGAGTGAGGCACAGAACAAGTTCAGTCAGCCATGTGCCCTTGTTTACCATGTTACGTATGCTGCACACTGTGTTCGTCAGGAACAAAATAAAGCTCCTTAATTGTGCAATAAGAAGCCTCCCGTGAGTTACTACAGGCCCCTTGCTTGAGCTGCTCCCCCCGCGACCCGACCCCGGATAAGCGGACGAAGATGAGATGATGATGAGTGTTTCGTTTGCGTGTGTTTAAACAGAGCACACACGCGCACCCGCATTCATTCATTCTTTTTAACACTCACTCGCGGTAAAACAATGTTTTTCATGTTCAAATAGGCCTACTCATCAATCCTAAAAGTTATGGGCATGTAGGCCTACACGATGTCTGTGTCAAGAAAATATGTGTTTGCTGTACGGTGTTTGCAGATGCATTGATTTAAAAGTACAACGTATTACCGCTGCATCAGCTGTTCTTTCCCAAATAATTTACCAAGAATGTGCGGCTAGGTAGATGAGAGAAGCAAAGTGTATGCGCGAGGTGCACAAGCAATCCGTATGCATCGCATGCGCATGTATGCATGCGCCCTTAAAATAGCATCTGAACAACGCGCCACTGACTTTAAACCAGGTATTTCCTGGTCAGTAGCGCAATGGTATTCAGAGACGGGAAAATACTTTTTTTTCGTTTGCGCCAGAACACGCCTCCTCCTTCCGCCGAACCGCCCCTTGGGGCGCATGATCAATCCCTAATTTACCGGCGAGTGGCGCTGGTTGGAAAAGAACGCTCTGCGCCAGTTGTAAACTAGCAACGACACATGCGCCAGTGACTAATGCCGCTTTCACACCAAAAAGAACCGAGAGCCAGTTCCGGGCTGGTGCTAGGGCCAGTTCCAAACTGGTTCCAGCCTTACCCCAGTTAAGAACCGGTTGGTTTCACACCGGCCAGAGCCAGCCATGGAGCCGGCGTGAGCAACGTCATGACGTCACTGCAAACGTCTCGGCTAGTGAGCTTGGACAGAAGTATACGGCCGACATCTTTCTTTATTCTGGGTGGAAATAGTAACATAGTTACGCCATCAAATGCGTTTATGGAAACATTTTTAGCGAGAAATGTGCATTTTACTTTCATAATGTTCGCTCGGAGAATGTGAAGGATGTTTGGTTTGATAGTTATGACGAAGAGGGAACGCTCCGTTCACTTGCATGGACATGGACTCATCTAGCTGCGTTGGCGCGTTGACGCGTTGAACCACCACACAATAGGCGCGCAGAAGAACCCTCGCGCCAGTTTCAAACACAACAACAATTTCGTCTTCGATTCAATCCGTGTATGGTTCGTTCTTTGAATATTCCGATTTAAAACAAAATCAGAAAAAAACAAAAAAGAACCATACACGGATTCACGTCCATTGTTTACTTCGGTGTTTTAAAAAATGCCGGTCTTCGTTGGTCTTCCTGTTTATGAAGGTACGGATAACTCCGCCCCCTGCCCCCGGCGTAAAAGTGGTTCTAGTTCTAGCCCAGCTCTAAAGTGGGGCCAGAGTTGAACCGGTTTTTAGGGGCCGGAGCCGGTTCTTTGGCGGTGTGAAACCAAAGCCCTGGCCCTAGCTCCGAACTGGCCCGGAACCGGCCCCGATTTTGCGGCGGTGTGAAAGGGGCATAAGTCACTTGCGCCGGATGCAAGATAGGGCCCACGGTGTGATTGCTACGCCAATGTGGTTACAGTTTTTTTGTCTGATTGAGATATGTGACGTTAAAACTTGGAGCCTGGTAGGCCTATCCTGACATAAATATGTTCTTGCATAACCTGTGTGATTGTCCTAAACTGTAGGATCCCTCGCGAGTGTTTACTGGTGGTCAGGATTTGGAAACGAGGTACTGAGCATCAGCCTTTTGAAGACGAGCAAGGGCTGCTGGTAGCATATGTTATGCTGCATTAAAAAAAGAAAAGAAAAACAAGCGCCCAGAGGAGAATCGCAATTTTGTACCCCCTTTACAGTCTGGCATTGTTTGTCTGGTAAACTTTGTTGATGTCTTGATAAGTGTTAAATTGCCAACACTGTCCTTTGTCCTGTGTGCATTAGTATAACATATCCCGAGCCAATACCCTGGTGTTTCCAACGCCGTTTTGCAAAAAAAGCCAAAACACAAAATGTGGTTTTCAACTTTTATTGTTCGAATAGGATTTTCAACACCTGACAATACACTGTAGAGCATTTTGTAATGCAGCGTTGAATGGATGAATAGCTTACATAAGGGTACCCAGCACTTTTCAAACCACACTCAAGCTTATGGTTATTGTCCCCACCACTTCTAAAAACAAACTGACGCCCTTGACCCTAATAAACTGAAATACCCATTTAAGGTATTTCAGAAGATCTTTCTAGAGCTGGAGGATGCAAACAAAAAAATGCCCTCCAAAGTCCGTGACCTCAAGGTCTGTTTGCATCCTTAAAAGCCATACAGATGCCGTTGAAGGTGTACGATTTGAGTGAGCTCACTCTTATCAAGTTTTACAGTTAGTTTTACACTGCACATTCTTAGGTTCTCCCAATGCACTCTCTCAGGTTACACTACTCGTTTTTTTTATTCTATGATGCTGGAAAATATTTAATATGATTGAATTTGATGATGCCGACGCATGCTTTAATTTGTTATGCATTGTGAATTCTATCTGCTCTCTGCACTTTAAATGGCACACATAATTCAGCTCCAGCTCAAGTAAAGCATTTAAAGTAACATGAACTCTATTTTCCAAGCAGCTTTTCAAGTACTGCCACATGAGGCAAAGAAACCATGCAGAAATTGACATTTCTTTACATTTTAAAATTTTGAGAGCTGCTGGATTTTTTTCTTTTTTGCCTTATCAATGTATCTGAATGTAGCAGTAAATTTGAATGTAGCTGTTTCGATTAGCTAGGATTTCATTTCATTATGGTGTTACAGATTGGCTCATTTCTTCTGCCTTTTTCCTTTCATTGCCTATTGCATTCAGCAGACACACTGCATAGATTTCAAACTTACCACAGCTCACAAACTTATTCAGACCTATGTTATTTAACAAACAACAGGAAAAATGTGATTTTAATGGCATGTTCCCTTAGAGAAATTACTCAAAGAAAATTATCAAAATTGTTGAAGATTAATTTAGTTGTTAGCAACTAATTGATCAATCAACTAATCGTTGCAGCTCCTGTCTATTTATCAGTATGGTCAACACTTGGCTCCATGGCAGCATATCTTGACATGTGATAAGAGGTTTGTCATTTCCAACACATAGATGACACAGACTTAACTTTTAAACAAGACCAAGCGTGATACAAAATATTGTGCCTGATCTACTTAAAAAAGGTAAGGCTTTTTGCATCAGATTATTATGAAGATAATGCAAGGCTAGTCTTTGTATAGGCTACGTAATTTCTTGAATGTAAGAAATTAGTTTTGTATGTAAAGTCTAACTCATTTAGTAAGCTGTGGCAACCCGGCACGGTGATCGAACCACCTCCTCCCAAACAGGAACCATTTTGTGGGGAAAAGCCAAAAAGGCATGTTTAATCCAAAACATAACACAAAGTCTCTCAAAACACAAAAGAACTTAAAAACCTGGGAGGAATCAACATACGTCTTGGGTGGAATCCCGTCACCCACGAGGACCGGTCTCTCCGTAAGGAGCCACATGACTGGGAGAGCCCCGAATGAGTGGAGAAGCAGGCTACTTAAGCCCTGCTTCTCCACCTGTTCCTCAGGTGCTCTGAATCTCCTTAATTGGCCTGGGCCGGGTTGCCACAAAGCAAATTCTATTTAATTTAGTAAGTAAAGTCGACTTAACTTTGCAAGTAAAGTCAATTTGGATTTTGTAAGTAAAGTTCAATTCCCGTCCTAGGTATCTTCAACTCACACCTCCGGCGGAGTTTTTCTGGCATTCCTGTGGAGGTTGGGGGCATTGAGCCGGAGTGGGTGGTGTTCAAAGCCTCCATTGCTGAAGCTGCGGTGGCTAGCTGTGGCCTCAGGGTCTTAGGCTCCTCAAGGGGCGTTAACCCTCGGACACCGTGACGGACACCGGTGGTCAGGGAAGCCGTCCGATTGAGGACGGCTTCCCTGACCCAAGGAGGCCTTGCAGGGTACCGACAGGCTCGAAGGGCTGCAGCTGCCGCCGTGTCGGAGGCTAAGCAGCGGGTGTGGGAGAAGTTCGGAGAGGCCATGGAGAAGGACTTTCGGTCGGCACCAGAGTGTTTCTGGAAGACTATCCGGCACCTCAGGAGTGGGAAACGGAGAACCATCCAAGCTGTGTACAGTAAGGATGGGACTCTGTTGACTTCAACTGAGGAGGTCGTCGGACGTTGGTAGGAACACTTTGAGGAACTCCTGAATCCGAATAACACGCCCTCTATGTTGGAGGCAGAGCTCGAGGTTGATGGTGTTTCGTCGTCAATTTCCCTGGTGGAGGTCACTGAGGTAGTCAAACATCTCCGCAGTGGCAAAGCCCCAGGGATTGATGAGATCCAGCCAGAAATGCTAAAGGCTCTGTGTGTTGAGGGGCTGTCATGGTTGACACGCCTATTCAACATCACGTGGGAGTCGGGTACAGTGCCAAAGGAGTGGCAAACCGGGGTGGTGGTTCCCCTTTTCAAAAAGGGGGACCAGAGAGTGTGTGCCAATTACCGGGGTATCACACTTCTCAGCCTCCCTGGTAAAGTCTACTCCAAGGTGCTGGAAAGGAGGGTTCGGCCGATCGTCGAACCTCAGATTGAAGAGGAACAATGCGGTTTTCGCCCCGGACGTGGAACTACGGACCAGCTCTTCACTCTCGCAAGGATCCTGGAGGGGGCCTGGGAGTATGCCCATCCGGTCTACATGTGTTTTGTGGATCTGGAGAAGACCGGATCTGGAGATGACCGGGTCCCCGGGAGAAACTGTGGGAGGTGCTGCGGGAGTATGGGGTAAGGGGGTCTATCCTCAGGGCCATCCAATCTCTGTACTCCCAAAGCGAGAGCTGTGTTCGCGTCCTCGGCAGCCAGTCAGTTTCATTCTCAGTGGGTGTCAGGGCTGCGCCTTGTCACCAATCCTGTTTGTGATATACATGGACAGGATATCGAGGCGTAGTCGTGGTGGGGAGGGGTTGCAGTTCGGTGGTCTGAGGATCTCGTCACTGCTTTTTGCAGATGATGTGGTCCTCATTGGATCATCGGCCTGTGACCTTCAGCACTCACTGGATCGGCTGACGGCCGAGTGTGAAGCGGCTGGGATGAGGATCAGCACCGCTAAATCTGAGGCCATGACTCTTAGCAGGAAACCGGTGGATTGCTTACTCCGGGTAGGAAATGAGTCCTTGGCCCAAGTGAAGGAGTTCAAGTACCTCGGGGTCTTGTTCGCGAGTGAGGGTACTATGGAGCGTGAGATTGGCCGGAGAATCGGAGCAGCGGGGGCGGTATTGCGTTCGCTTTACCGCACCATTGTAACGAAAATCGATCTACCGGTCGATCTTCGTTCCTATCCTCACCTATGGTCATGAGGGCTGGGTGATGACCGAAAGGACGAGATCGCGGGTACAAGCGGCCGAGGTGAGTTTTCTCAGAAGGGTGGCGTCACCCTTAGGGATAGGGTGAGAAGCTCAGCCATCCGTGAGGAACTCGGATTAGAGCCGCTGCTCCTTTACTTAGAAAGGAGTGAGCTGAGGTGGTTCGGGCATCTGGTAAGGATGCCCACTGGGCGCCTTCCTTGGGAGGTGTTTCAGGCACGCCCAGTGGGGAGGAGACCTCGGGGAAGACCCAGGACTAGGTGGAGAGATTATATCTCAACACTGGCCTGGGAACGCCTCGGGATCCCCCCGTCAGAGCTGGTCAATGTGGCCCGGGAAAGGGAAGTCTGGGGCCCCCTGCTTGAGCTGCTCCCCCCGCGACCCGACCCCGGATAATCGGACGAAAATGAGATGGGATGAGGGAAGTTCAATTCAATTCAATTTTATTTGTATAGCCCTTAATCACCATTACAGTCTCAAAGGGCTTAACAGGCCAAATATTTATGACACCCCCCTTTACCCATGCCCCCACACGGGCAAGAAAAAACTCCCTTGAAATCAGCAAGGAAGAAATCTTGAGAAGAAACGCATAATAGGGGATCCCTTCTTCCAGGGATGGTCAGGAGTGCAATGGGTGCCACAATTGACATACAGGTAAATACATGCACATCATATTAAAATGGTGATGGGGTTCTGGCCGGTTATCCATGAGGAGAGTCCAGGCATCCAGTCCAGTACCCGCAACACGCTAGAACAGACAGAATAGTGAATTAGAACGGAAAAGTACATAGTGGGAATGTATAATGTAATAAGAAAAGCACAAGCAAACAGAGTGGTCTTCACTTCGCATCTGTCGTTTTCACACTCCTATATTCCAAATGCAAGATTGTAGAGGTGCGATTTGAGCTTTCCTTTGAATAGCTCCACAGAGTCAGCTTCCCTGATCGCTGATGGCAGCCTATTCCATAGGAAGGGGGCTCGATAGACACTCTCTGTCCAACCGATTTCTTTTTAACCTTCGGCAATGAAAGAAGGCCAGCTCCCGAAGACCGGAGGGACCGAGAAGGACTATAAGGAATGATCAGGTCCTTCAGGTAGGATGGAGATAACCATGCAAGGCTTTATAGGTTAGCAGTAGCACCTTAAAGTCTGATCTGAAAGTTATTGGTAGCCAGTGCAGAGAGGCGAGAATAGGTGAGATATGATCAAACCTTCGCGTTCTGGTCAGCATTCTAGCTGCCGCATTGTGTACAAGCTGTAGACTTATTGTGGTAGAGTTCGGTAATCCCGAGAACAGTGCATTGCAATAGTCCAGTCTTGATGAAACAAATGCATGAATCAGTGTCTCTGCATCTGCTGCAGATAACATTGGTCTGATTCTTGCAATGTTTCTCAGATGGAAAAAGTCAACTTATTTTAATTAAATAGACATAACTTATAGCATTAAGTTCACTCATTTGCAAAACTAAGTTGAATTTACTTGAAATATTAATATTGACTTTACTTGCAAAACTCATTTCTTACAAACAAGAAATTAAGTAGCATATACAAAGGCTAGCCCTGCTTTACCTACATAATAATGTGATGCAAAAAGTTGCCTTACCTTTTTTAAGTAGATCAAGCTCAATATCTTTATCAGTGTAGGGGCTGCATGAATGAATAGTAGGCTATGCCATGCGTTAAAATAATAATAATAATAATACTAACAATAATAAACTCGAGCAAAGTAGGCTAACCCCAGCCTTCAAAAACAAAACTATTTTTAGGGTAAATTATATCTTTGGTTATATTATTTCGAAAAGAACAGCTAATACAGCGGTAATAAGTTGTACTTTTAAATCAATGCATCTACAAACACCGTACAGCAATCACATATTTTCTTTTTAACATATTTATATGGCTCTTTAAGGGGATGGGAGATGGCACTCTCATTGGCTTATTTCAGATTTTGATAACAGAGTTGCCCAGTTGGTGACGTATGGTTTAGGCTACTAGTGACGCGCATGAACATGGTGGACAGGGCCGGATTAACCAATGGGTTTTATGGGCACGTGCCCAGGGCCCCGCCCAGCCAGAGGGCCCAAGACTCGTCCGAATTTTTTTTATTTATTTTTTCGGGCGGGCCCCTTTAAGTTGCGAATGAGTCAATATCAGCGCACGCCGGTTGCCTCGGTTTCAATTAGAAACGTTTACCAAGTATCCCCTGTTTGAGTGTAGCGGAATGTACTGTACAGGCTGTAAACTACACTGTTTCTCTAAAAATCAGTTTGATCGATGAAATACTGTGTTCATTGGTGTTTTCATTAACACATATTAATGTATATTGTAGCTACATCATAAGTAAAGATCTCTGCGCCTTCACTTTACATTCATGTTGTGTGTCAGATGGCGTTTGTTTAGGGGGGAATTTAATACGGTTGCACTGACATTTTATTAATGGGTATGGTATGAACTTACTCCCGCCAAATCTCCGCAACGTATTTACTACTGTTCCGCTGGTGCAACATAGTTGATCTTAAAACATGGTCTGCAATCAACTTTCCCAAGCGTTTTTATAGCTCTCCGTATTTTTTTGACACTGCCTGTGACAAATTGTGAAGGGGAACGATCATTTTCACATCTGGCCAGAATTAAAAATGAGCTTAGAACGACACAGACGCAACAGCGCCTCAGCGCGCTGTCACTCATGGCCAGGGATGGACTGGGACAAAAATTTGGCCCGGGACTTTGGGATGGAGAGGCCATATGAGACCGCGGGAATAGCGTGCGTAGAATTTTGCCACGGTGTAAAATAATAAAAACTAGTCCTTATCCATGGATATGTGCATTGCAACTGCATCTCAATGTTGGGATGTGCATGTGTTTAGAATATTCTGAAGATCACTGGGAAATATTTTCCAAGCAATCTTGTCCATGTACAAAATATAAGAAATTGCATGTGCCTAGAAAGGTAAATCAAGGCTGAAAATGATCTAAATAGTGCAAGATACAATTATTTTAGTGGAAAAAAATTGTCATACACACTAGGGTTTGGGAGATGGGGGCGGGCCGGGGTTTGTTGTGCGTTGCTGTGGTTACCGGTGTTGAAGTGTTCCAATGGTTTATTAGCGGTGGTATCTAATAAATCGCTCTCTCATCAATACTTCATTCACTGCCTCTTCCGTGGTCATTACAATATTATGAATAGTTTTCCGACGTCTCTGGTACTTCCATAATTAGTTGAAGTCAACATATATTGCCAAACATGCTCGCTAGTGCACCTGTCATAGCTATGCCGCTGTGTCCTGTAACCGCTTCACCATTGGTCTCGCTGACAGGGGCGTCGCCGTCAACCTTGGCTTCTCCACGGAAAAGGACGGTTAATTTAGCACATTTGGCTGCGTCTTGCTCTAATTTTTTTTTCCTTTTCAACCTCAACTTCTGAGCGCCACCCAATTCTTTTTCCTCTCCACCACCTTTTTTCCTTTTTGACATTTTCGTATTTCTGTGTAACTTCAGTGAGATCAACGAGAAGTAAGTGACCCGGCCGTGTGTCAGGCTGAGCCAATCAGAAATGACAGGACGCGGAGCAGTCCAAGTTGGGAGGGGCCGTTCGGTCGCTCGCTTTGGCCGCTCGCTTTGCCCCCATACACTGTGGAGGTGCTCCCCCCTCTAAATTGACAGCAATACATCGGCCCCGTTTCACCGTCAGGCAAGAGCTCCGTTTCGCGCTGTAAGCAAATATCCGGCAGCAGGCCACCCCAAATCACGGCTTTCTTAACGTTTTCATTTTTTTTTTACATCTTTTACAACAAAAAATATATATAAATATATAATAAAAAATAATAATAATAATAAAAAAAAATCTAAAAGAATTACGGCCGGCCGGCTCGGCCTGAAATCGTTCGGCCATTCGGGGACTCTCCCGAACCTCCCGATGGCCAGTCCGCCCCTGCTCATGGCCATCGAGACGGAGCTACTCAGGAGCCTGGAATTCGATGAAGTTATCACTGACTTTGCTAATAGGAGAGCCCGTAAGAAGTTTTTCTAACAGGTGCGTCTGGGAGGGAGACATAAACATATAAATATTATTTCTCATTTAATGTTACATATTTGTATTCAGACTTACTTCTGTTTACTAACTTCTACGTTTAATGTATTGCCATTCATTATAGCCTATAGACATACCCTGGCGGAGAGGAGTAGGGCCTACTAGTTTAAGGATCAAGATGAAAGAGAGGACAGAAGTGGGGAAATCAGAAAGACAGACAACCAGACCGTGATAGGGGATCCTGAGTGAAGAAAGGAGACCAAGGGATGATGCCAGTCACATTAAAAAACTCTATGTTCATATGTTCATTCAGCAATTCATAAGTTGATAGGGCTAGGCTAGTATAAACTGAATAAACAAATCGAATAAACAAATAATTAAAGTATTTCATTTTGATGGTGATGGTTTTAGCATATCATTTAGCTTTGTTAAATGTTTCTTTGTCTTGTTTTAGCATATAATGCTTTGTTGATAATATGCAATAGAAACATTTCTGTTCTGTTGTGACATAGGCTACAATAGGCATCGAGCCGTCTCTCATCACCAGGGCCCAGTTTCCCGATAACGATGGATCTTCCCTCGTACGATCATTCTCACTATGGATCTTGCGAACCATCGTAAATTTCTTTGGAGCGTTTCCCGAAACTCTTTTTAACATGAACACGCATTTGCTGCACTCACGACGTTCGTAGGATTGTACCTGTCCACTGAGACTAGGGTTGCCGCGGTGTGGACATTTTCACACCGAGTAATACGCTCGTGTCAACACCGGTATTACCGCTATAAACGGTATTAACTTTGAAACTATAGGTCAACCGCCATCTTCTCCGTCAACTCTCCTCTCACAATCGGTGACAGCGGCTGGTAGCGCGCCAATTCTCGTCTTATAATTAAGCAATAGATCACGCCAGGCTGTGGTATGTGCTCATTATACCACTGTTAAGGGCCGTTGTCCGGCCCCGACGCGCAGCCTACATGACAACACACACACACACACACGCACACACTTTAAACACACTGGTAAAGCAATAGGAGCCTGCATTGGCTAAAGTTGTTGGGATGCACATTATTTTATAACAGGGAGGGGCAAAGTTGTGCATTACAATGCAAACACGACAATAATTGGCACCGTTCTTGCGCACTCAGAAGAACATGAACTGATAAATGCCAGGTATATAGCATATCGGAGACGGGCACACAATCAGTGCATTTGCAAATGAGAGCCTGCAGTATGACCGATCTTGTGACATTATTTAACCATCCATCTACAGCTAATACGATAGGACAGATACATCATTGATCACATATAAGCCCACAACAAGCCCAACATCACCACGGCAGGTGCGCTCTCTCTCGCACATTCACACAATCACTCCAACTTCTCCAACTCCAAGGCAAGGCTGTTTCACTAAGAAACAACCACAACTAACCAGCCTACCAACCCAGTCGCCAAGAAAAAACGTCCACGGTGTACGTTTCCATGAACACTGGATACGTAGCATTTCAACGTAAAAAATAGCGTGTTGTACCTACAGTATCCACGTGTGCCGCTGTGGAGGCGGGTTTCGGGGTTTGGGTTTCACGGCTTTCGCGGCAAATTGTGGACACGATTGTTTAGGGGGGGGGGGGGGGGGAGACTGTTGTTGACCGGGGAGGGGGGGGGGGGGGGGGAGAGACACGTTTGTTGAGGGGGGGGACGACACACGATTGTAGGGGGGGGGGACACGTTAGTTGAAGGTGGGGGGGGGGGGGGGGACACGTTTGTTGAGGGGGGGGGAGACACGTTTGTAGGGGGGGGGCACGCTCGACAACGAGAGTTGGTTTTTATTGAACGCTCGACAACGAGAGTTGGTTTTTATTGAACGAGACTTCAACACGGAACAGCTGCACGAAACGATGGTCACGTCACTCTCGGTGACGGTGTCGACAATAATGAACGCAAGAACAATGTTAATAGAACAACACACAACCACATAACATCCCGAACCCATTAACCCCACTTAATCCTAACAACAAAACAAGTTAACAAAAGCCCCATTTGTCAACTGAGAACCCCAATTCCCAGAATCCCCCGCGGCTCCGGAACACGGCGTAGCTTATATTAATCTTTATTATCTGAATGGGAAATGCAATATTTTAGGACAGATACACCATTAAACGCGTTTCTAATGACATTTCTAGCGAGAAATTTACATTTTCCTTACATAATCTTCAGTCAGTGAATGTGTATGATCTTTATTAATCTTTATTATCTGAATGGGAAATGCAATATTTTAGGACCGATTCACCGTTAAACGTGTTTCTAATAACATTTCTAGCGAGAAATATACTTTTTACTTGCATAATCTTCAGTCAGTGATTGTGTCTGATCTTTAGTTTTATAGTTATTAGGATTTGATCGGCTCGCTCGCATGTTTCAACGACGTCAGGTTGCTTTCGCTAAACTAGCAGCTCACGTGCTTCCTGCGTTTGTGTTATTAAACTGTTACTTTATGTAACTTTTAATGATATCATCTTGTTAGAAACACGTATATCTGAGAGCCAACCCAGTCGCCAAAAGCATACCTACGTTGACAGTGTACGTTTCGTGAACACTGGATTACGTCGCATTTCAACATAAAATAGCGTGTTATACACACACACACACGCACGCACAGACACACAGACACAAGCACACACAAGCACACACACGCACGCACAGACACACAGACACAGACACACACACACACACACACACACACGCACACGGTGCATTTCGCTGCTAAAACAACAACAACAAAATATTCCCGCAAATATTATTACTTTCAAAACGTTGGCCAAAATGGCCAATAATATCATTTTTTATTTGGGATGCTTCTAGGACATTTTGGGTGGATTTTGAACGGTATGTGGGGGGCACGTTTTTTGCAGGACCTGGCAACCCTGCGCTGTTGCCCGAGATCTGGATCCACCCCGGCGTGGTGCCGTCTCCTTTTGACCTTTTGACCCCAGACTTCTGGGGGAATAGCTGAATCAATTCATTAGTCAATCAGAAGCATGTAAATATCTTCCCGGTGGCGTAAGAGGACGAACAAGGTGTCCTTCAACATCTACGCTTCCAGGCGATTGCAACGGTGCCACACATGAGCATGATTCTTCATCGTAACATCCGACCAAAATTCCTTTACATTCACAGAGCGAAGATTATGAAAGTCCAGGCTCAGTAAGTGCTCCATCTCGTTGCACCTGCACCGAGCGGCTCGCTTGCAAGATTTTGGCCTGAAGTTCTTCCCAGACCTATACCCTAACAGTCCAATATGCATATCTGAGAATCAGGCCTCTCTTCAATAATGACAAAATGTAATGAGAGAAATACAGATTCACTTTTTGTTATCTCATAAGCGGCGTGGTGCCGGCTCCTTTTGACCTTTTGACCCCAGACTTCAAAGACGTGGCCACAGGCCAGCAGTGTCTACACACATTAAGCCACAAATGTACACCTCCATCCCGCAAAAAATGGGGCCTAGAAACCAACCTCTGTCTTATGTACATTGACTGTACTGTTGGAGGTCACGCCCCTTTTCCAGCCTTTTCGCGATAGCTAGGGATGCTAAAATGTTGACACACATTTCCCGGGGCCCCGAGAACGACATATGCAAGATTTGTAGTTCTAGCCCATAGAGAAAAAAAGTTTCCCAAATGGACTGTCATTTGGACAAAGCCCCTTCAGAAGTGTTGCCTGCGAGACCTAATGGTTCAGAATGTGGTGGAAAAAAAGTTTTTGAGATAGGAAGGTCCTACCGCCCTGAAATTTGAATACCATATTCTAGGGCCTAACTGGGACCCCCGCACCGAAACTTGGCCCGGTCGGACCCCGAGTGCAGGAAGGGGGGGCCTGGACTTTCATAATCTTCGGTCTGTGAATGTAAAGGATGTTTGGTCGGATGTTACGACGAAGAATCATAATGTGAATGGGAATATTCTATAAATCTCTTGATATCATCTTTCGTCTCAACACTTCTGCTGCAGCCACTTAAAGTCTCACTCCGAGAACCTTAAAATATGAATCAATCCATTAGAAGCATGAAAATATCTTCCCGGTGGTGCAACAGAGCAAACAAGGTGTCCTTTGACATCTACGTTTCGAGACGATTGCAACAGTGCCACACATGATCATATTTGAATATGTTTCGGGGTAGTAATTAGCTGTCGATTTTGGAGGCCTTTATCAATAATGACCAGCTATAGATTTGCTTCCCGATGGAGATTTTTGACAAATGACATGTTAATTAGCATCTACACGTTAAGCTGAGTCCAATGAGATCAAGCTCGGCCTCTTGCTACCCCAGGATCATGTCCTAGACCTAGGTGTACCATGTAAAATACATGTTACCATTAGCTAGAGTGTCGTTCTTGGTGTCATTGGACTCAGCTCAACGTGTAGATGCTAAATAACATGTCATTTGTGACAAATCTTTATCGGGAAGCAAATCAATAGCTGCTCAGTATTGATTAAGGCCTCCAATTTCGACAGCTAATTACTACCATTAAACATGTTCGAATATGCTCATGTGTGGAAGCGCCTGGAAGCGTAGATGTTGAAGGACACCTTGTTCGTCCTCTTACGCCACCGGGAAGATATTTACATACTTCTGATTGACTAATGAATTGATTTAGCTATTCCCCCAGAAGTCTGGGGTCAAAAGGTCAAAAGGAGACGGCACTCCTGTTGTTGTTTTAGCAGCGAAATGCACCGTGTGCGTGTGTGCGTGTGTGTGTGTGTGTGTCTGTGTCTGTGTCTGTGTGTCTGTGCGTGCGTGTGTGTGCTTGTGTGTGCTTGTGTCTGTGTGTCTATGCGTGTGCGTGTGCGTGTGTGTGTGTGTGTATAACACGCTATTTTATGTTGAAATGAGACGTAATCCAGTGTTCACGAAACGTACACTGTCTACGTAGGTATGCTTTTGGCGACTGGGTTGGCTCTCAGATATACGTGTTTCTAACAAGATGATATCATTAAAAGTTACATAAAGTAACAGTTTAATAACACAAACGCAGGAAGCACGTGAGCTGCTAGTTTAGCGAAAGCAACCTGACGTCGTTGAAACATGCGAGCGAGCCGATCAAATCCTAATAACTATAAAACTAAAGATCAGACACAATCACTGACTGAAGATTATGCAAGTAAAAAGTATATTTCTCGCTATAAATGTTATTAGAAACACGTTTAACGGTGAATCGGTCCTAAAATATTGCATTTCCCATTCAGATAATAAAGATTAATAAAGATCATACACATTCACTGACTGAAGATTATGTAAGGAAAATGTAAATTTCTCGCTAGAAATGTCATTAGAAACGCGTTTAATGGTGTATCTGTCCTAAAATATTGCATTTCCCATTCAGATAATAAAGATTAATATAAGCTACGCCGTGTTCCGGAGCTGCGGGGGATTCTGGGAATTGGGGTTCTCAGTTGACAAATGGGGCTTTTGTTAACTTGTTTTGTTGTTAGGATTAAGTGGGGTTAATGGGTTCGGGATGTTATGTGGTTGTGTGTTGTTCTATTAACATTGTTCGTGTGTTCATTATTGTCGACACCGTCACCGAGAGTGACGTGACCATCGTTTCGTGCAGCTGTTCCGTGTTGAAGTCTCGTTCAATAAAAACCAACTCTCGTTGTCGAGCGTTCAATAACGTGTCGTCGTCCCCCCCCCCCCCCCCCCCTACAATCGTGTGTCCCCCCCCCCTCAACAAACGTGTGTCCCCCCCCCCCCCCCCCCCCCCCCCCTCCCCGGTCAACAACAGTCTCCCCCCCCCCCCTAAACAATCGTGTCCACAATTTGCCGCGAAAGCCGTGAAACCCAAACCCCGAAACCCGCCTCCACAGCGGCACACGTGGATACTGTAGGTATAACACGCTATTTTTTACGTTGAAATGCTACGTATCCAGTGTTCATGGAAACGTCCATCGTGGACGTTTTTTCTTGGCGACTGGGTTGAGCCTACATATCCACAACAATGCACAACAATCAGTTCATTGCGTCTATCTTCTGTTTGGCGCACATGGCTAATTTGCATACTTGCACAGGACTGTCGGCTCCGCTTGTCAAAAAAATAGAACGTATTTGTGAATAAATGCTTTGAATTCTGAATACTGGACTTGGTGAGCTTAAATAGGCTACATTTAAGTGACCTTTAGTGAGATGGCCTTTATAGAACACTGGCCGGGACCATTTGAGAACACTGGCCGGGACCATTTTAGCGCATAATGGCGGCTGCCTATTATGCTTATGGCAGTAGTAGGCCTAATGCAATTCTGCTGAATTATTTGGAGGACTTATAGCCTACTTGTAGTGAAGTATTTTTAACAGTGTGTGGAATCTACAGCTGATCACTTTCACTGGCTAGGCAAAATGAATCCCGAACAGTTGAACCTCTGAATTGATCCTGAAAGCCTATGTCCTAGAATAATTCATTTGTATTCCGTTTTAGGCCATCTCACTAAAGGTCACTTAAATGTAGCCTATTTAAGCTCACCAAGTCCAGTAGCCTATTCAGAATTCAAAGCATTTATTCACAAATACGTTCTATTTTTTTGACAAGCGGAGCCGACAGTCCTGTGCAAGAATGCAAATTAGCCATGTGCGCCAAACAGAAGATAGACGCAATGAACTGATTGTTGTGGTTGTGGTTGTCTTAGTGAAACAGCCTTGCCTTGGAGTTGGAGAAGTTGGATTGATTGTGTGAATTTGCGAGAGAGAGCGCACCTGCCGTGGTGCTGTTTTGCTTGTTGTGGGCTTGTATGTGATCACTGATGTATCTGTCTGATCATATTAGCTGTAGATGGATGGTTAAATAATGTCACAAGATCGGTCATACTGCAGGCTCTCATTTGCAAATGCACTGATTGTGTGCCCGTCTCCGATATTCTATATACCTGGCATTTATTCAGTTCATGTTCATGTTATGTAATGTTATGGCCTAGCTGGCTACTGCATATCGAGAACAATCTGGGGATGAGGACATCCCCGAATATTGTCGGGTATTTCGCACACTGCCATCTCAATATATAGCCTAACATATACAAATATATCACTTTACTAGACACAAATGTATTTTTCCACTAGCTAATGGTGGTCATTACATTGTAGTGAAACTAGTAAAGACAACACAGCTTTATGTTACAGCGAAACATGGAGGCACTGCAGCTCTGATTGGTTAGACAGCCTTCAAACTTAGTGGTCAAGCAAAGAAGAGGGAGGGGCTCGTTCTGCATACCTAATAGCCGGAGTGAATAACTAATAGCCGGAGTGAATGACTAATAGCCGGAGTGAATGACTAATAGCCGCGGCTATTAGTCATTCAAAACCGTACGCAATCCGTACGGAAACCGTACGGATTGCGTACGGTTTCCGTGCGGTTTTGCACTTTTACCGCGCCATTCTAGGGCCGAATTGTGGCCTTCTTGGCTTTCCATACACGTAGGGATTGGGCTTCGCGGGGTTTGTTTACCGGCGTTGCTATGGTTACCGGTCTTGTAAGGAAGAACGTCAATTCTCGGCGCGACAATTCTCCCGCACAGAGCAGAACTGTGACCTATTCTACACATTTTAATTTTCTTAATTATAATTTTATTATTCATTTTTACTGGATTTACCTTTACCTTTTATTTAGGCCCATACCTCTTTCTGTTAACCTCTCTCTGGGGAGGACGCTGGCTGGGGAGGACGCTGGCGCTCTCTGTTTCGCCGCTTCTCCAGTCGAGCCAAAACAACATTGTTTTGTTTTGTTTTTAAATAGTTTTTTTAATCTTTTTAACCTTTTTAAACTACTTTCACTATCCGCGTCCGACCAGTAGACCTTTTCAAATCTAGCGGTTGCCTACCTGTTGCTGCTAGCACACTACCTGCAGTGTACTTTTCCCCCCGTTGCCGCCGGCACCACTATGTTGAGTTACTCCGTCAACCAGCTGATGAATCTCAAAAATGTCTTCACTCCACCGGACATTACAGTGATTAAACAACTTGGACTTCTCCGCCGTCGGCGCTATATCCACAGAGGCTCCCGAAGAAAGTTCCTCAACCCACCGAAAAGTCCTGCCATCCCGGCTCACTGGTCAGTCACGCGTCTTGTCGCACCTCACATACGTCATCAGAGCGTTGTCTCCTACTGGATAAGTAGTTTGGGCATCTCCATGGCAACACCTATCAGGGAATTGGATGGAAAACGTGGAGTGGACTCTAGTCTGCTACGTCCACTGCCAAGATGTGTTGCTTCATCCAGCAGCAAAATTGAACTTTCTAATGCCCAATCAATCAGCAACAAATCCTGCCTAATACATGATCATATACTGGATAAATGTCTGGATTTTATGTGCATCACAGAGACCTGGCACCAACCAGATACTTTCTCCTCCTTAAATGAGAGCTGTCCCCCAGGATATAGCTACCTCCAGAAAGCCCGCAGTACAGGTCGTGGTGGCGGCCTGTCGGTCATCCATCGCAGTGATCTGGAGTTATCTCTGCAGCCCCTGCCTGAACTCTCTTCATTTGAATGCCTTGCTTTTAAATGTAAGCCCCCTTCCTCTGTGCTGTTCCTCCTTATTTACCGACCACCAAAACCGAACACATCTTTCATCCCTGAGATGTCAAATCTTCTCACAACTTTCTGCACATCCTCTGCCGACGTTATCATTTTAGGTGATATGAACATCCACGTCGATACCCCCTCCTGCCACTTTGCTGCTGAATTTCTTCAGCTATTGGACTGCTTTAATTTAAAGCAACTTGTTGATGTCCCCACACACACCAGGGGGCACACCTTGGACCTGGTCATCACAAACTCTGCCCCTCTCACAAACCTGCAGGTGTATGACCTTGGTGTCTCTGACCACAAGATCATTTCTATGGAGTTGCCATCCTCATCCAGCCTCTCAAAGCCTAGACGAAATATCAGTTTTAGAAATCTCAAAAACATTAACCAAGAACACCTGTCAGCAGACTTTCAGCATCTCTCCACACTTTTCTCATCAGCCGACGAAGCAGTGGACTACTACAACAGCCATCTGAGTAGCCTCCTGGATCACCATGCACCTGTTAAAACCAGAGCAGTCACCTTCACCCGCCCAGCTCCCTGGTTTTCAGATGGGCTGCGGAAGATGAAGGCAGCAGGGCGAGTCCTTGAGCGGCGATACAAAACATCTGGCCTCACTGTTCACAATCAAATCTACCGGGAGCACCAACTACAGTATTCAAAGTCCCTTAAAGAGGCAAGGTCACTTTTTTACTCTGACGCCATCAGAAACAATCCAGGAAACTCCAAACGGCTCTTCTCTACGGTCAACCATCTTCTCAAACCACAATCCCCCCCACTTACTGGCACCACAGAAGAACAGTGCAATCACTTTGATTTTTTCAAATCAAAGATTGCACATATTCGTTCTGCTCTTTCTGGTCCTCCCACCCAAACCGTTCCCCCATATACATATGCCATTTCACAACCCCTAAACTGCTTTCCTGTGGTTTCATCAGAAGAGGTGCAGAACATCATCAGGAAGATGAAACCCTCCACCTGTGCCCTGGACCCTCTCCCAACCTCCCTGGTAAAAACCCATGTCACAGTCTTAAGTCCCCTGATCGCCTCTGTTATAAATCACTCTCTCCAAACTGGTCACGTTCCCCCCGTCTTAAAGAAAGCCATAATCAGACCACTGCTCAAAAAACACACCCTTGACCCAGAAGTCCTATCACACTACAGGCCCATCTCCAATCTCCCCTTCATATCCAAAGTACTTGAGAAAGCAGTTGCCACCCACCTTCAAAACCACCTCAAACTAAACAACCTCTATGAAAAATTCCAGTCCGGTTTCCGCTCCGCCCACAGCACAGAAACAGCACTCGTAAGAGTTACAAACGACCTCCTGAGGTCATCCGACGCTGGCTCCCCCTCCCTCCTCATCCTTCTGGATCTCTCTGCTGCTTTTGACACAGTCGACCATGACATTCTTCTAAACCGCCTCCACCTCACCACTGGACTCACTGGCACTCCCCTCAGTTGGTTTCAGTCATACCTCAAAAACCGGATAGAATGCATCTCCCTGGGTCCCTCCAAATCGAACCCACACACAGTCACTTGCGGTGTCCCCCAGGGTTCAGTCCTTGGCCCCATCCTCTTTATCCTCTACCTCATCCCCCTTGGTCAGGTCATCAGCCGCCACGGTTTCTCATTCCACTGCTATGCCGACGACACACAGCTCTATGTCAATGCCACAGCTGCCACCCCACCTTTAACATCACCGTCATCCCCATCAAAACTCACCACGTGCCTGGAGGAGATAAAGGCATGGATGGAGCACAATTTCCTCCAACTCAACAGCGCCAAAACCGAAGCCATCCTGATCGGCACCTCTCACCAGACCAAATCATCATCCATAACCAGCATCAGCTTTTCTGGCTCAAATATCCCTCTCTCATCAACAGTAACAAATCTTGGTGTAAAAATGGACCCCCAGCTCACTTTTGAATCCCATATCAACCACCTCTGCAAGACCTCCTTCTATCACCTCCGCAACATTTCCAAACTCCGCCCCATTCTCTCACTCTCAGACTCCGAAAAACTAGTCCATGCCTTTATCTCCTCCAGACTGGACTACTGTAACGCACTACTCATCGGGATCCCTAGCAAGAGCCTGCAGAGGCTTCAATACGTACAAAACTCTGCAGCTAGGATCCTGATGAGAGTCCGTAAGCATGAGCACATTACCCCCATCCTCCACTCACTCCACTGGCTTCCGGTTTCCACCCGGATTGAGTATAAGGTTTCCGTCCTCACTCACCAATCTATCCATGGACATGCCCCCCCATACCTCAAAGAACTTCTCAACCCACATAGCACAACACGCTCCCTCCGCTCCACTCACTCTAACCTCCTCCACATACCCAGAACCAAACTGAGGACCATGGGAGATAGGGCCTTCAGTGTTGCCGCCCCACGCCTGTGGAATGCCCTCCCTGACACCTTGAGGGCACCACAATCCACTGATTGTTTTAAAAAAGGTCTTAAAACATTTCTTTTTAAAAAAACCTTTGGCTCGCACTCTTAGATGTTTTTAAAACCCCCTTTTTATTTTTATTTTTGTTTTTAACCTGTAGCCCTTTGAGATCTTCGGATGAAAAGGGCACTATAAATTAAATTTATTATTATTATTTATTATTATTTGTTTTTTATTACTGAAAAAAAAAAAAAAAAAAAACTCGGTATCGCCGGTGTGCAACACCGAGTAATCGGTGTTAGTCTCAACACCGGTAACACCGGTAATACCGTATACCGCGGCAACCCTAACTGACACGGTGCTGAAATGGGCTATATGACGCAGGGGGAGACGCAGGAATGTCGCAGGAAAATGGGGTTAAAAGGGTTAAAATATCTCCCCATCAAGGCCAACCGCAGAGTAGCCTACGAAAAGAATAGACTGCAATAATATGAATGCTAAAGATATTAAAACACAATTGATTAGGCCTAGGCCAACATATATATCAGTCCTTATCCTGAACGCACTGTGCATACATTTATTCACGCCATTTCCCCCCCTGAAACAATTCCATCTTACAAAAATCCAAAATAGCTTGTGTGACAACTATAGCTGAGACGCCTGAAAGGGTGCTGGCAAGTTCGAGCTACACACGCCGTCCGTTGTTTGGTCGACAGAATCGCACTTCCGTGCGACAGGAGGATAATAACAAACAATTTTGTTCAAATATTCGTCCAATCCACTCCAAGTTTTAAGCTTCATAGAATTTTTTAACATTCTTCGAAACCTTTAAAACCGGGCATTTCGAATAATAAATGCACACCCCGCCACTCGTAACACAGATGTAGAATGCTGTCTTCAATTGATGGAATGGATTATTTCATACATCATCACAAAATTTGGAATTAATCAAATAATTACAGATAAATAATACTGAAATAATTCATGAATTACTGTTCTGAACCTCAAATTCGGAAAGTAGGACTTTGAAGAAGTGATGGCTACTTTTTGGTTGAATACATATGAACAAAATATTTATGAGCCCCAAATTGTGACCTGATGTTGGTCGCCACTGATTGGTATCTGTCGGAATGGTTACTGAAAGGTGTTGGAATGGGAGCATGTCGGAATGGGGGCATGTCTGATTGGCAGCATGTCGGAATGGCAGCATGTAACCGTTCTAAAAATAGCAATAGTCACGATAAATCTCTGCCTAAAAGGTGAATGTTCTTTATGAATCAATAACCTTGCATTGATGTCGATTTGATGACAATTGAATATAACATTTAAAAATAAAAAGTTTTATGAACTGTGACCTTGTCTGAAATGTTCAATATCGTGCCACTCTTTGCTGAAATAAGCTAGCAAGCCCAGCCACAATGGGGCGCAAACATGGCGGAAAAGCGAAAGAACACATCATTTACACAATGATTGGGAGGAAGAGTTATCTTTTATGACTGTGAAAGACAAGTATTTATGTCTAATTTGCGGGGCCGTGCAACTTTGTTATTCGTGAAGTTTGTATCAAACACATAGCCTTCATACTACTCAGTGACCTTTAAGTAGCTCTCAGGTTCCAAAAGGTTAGCGACCCCTGTTCTAGACCTTTTTCACAGGCGCATCATGGTAGGACAAACTCAAGTATGGCTCATAAAATTTATTATGGGTCTAACCCTACTTTCACAATACAGAGCGTGGGCAGTCAACCTTCCTCTGTGGTGAGCTCTACTCCCGTGCCCTGATGCTGAAAGGGAGCAGACCCATAGTTAGTGTGACCTGGGTCTTTCTTACACTGTAACCTCCATTTTATAAAGCTTACATGTATCCCCTGAAAAACAAAAGAAGAGATAAAAAATAAGTCTCGCTAAAAGTAAAGTTAGAAGTTACAGTTAATAATTAATGAAACAGTAAATAACAATGCTATGTGCCCTCTTCCAATAACAAAATTGTTCTGTGTTGGTATCTATCGGAACGTATGACGACTCCTGCTCCTGTCCTGGTGTGCTGTCCTGGTCTCTTCTGATTCAGACTTTGCTGTTGCGGTCGATGGAATATCCTTTGCTTTTGTTCGTAGTTCTCTTGGGAAGATTCTGTATTTTGACGAATATTTCTGTCTTCTTCTCAATGCCCTGGCATCCATAAATGCAATTTGATCCATTGTAAAATCGTCATGATTATCAGCAGTGCTCTTCGGTGTCGCTCTGTGCGTTCCTTTGGTGGCCTTAGATTCATAATATTCAAGTCTGAGGACTTCCTCCTGCCTGAGTAACAGTGTCGTATTGGTGTTGTGAGTCAAAGTCCTTTGCCTCCATAGTTCCTTTGGCCCACCCATGTGTGGTGGTCTCACCACTGCTGAAAGTCCTCTGTCCATCAGCCAGACCAAGGGCTGGGCTCACAGACGCGTTCTCAGATAACACAGAGGGCCCTGTGGTTGAGGCCTCACTTCTGTACATTAAATCCTTATCTGCCTGTCCATCCGTCTCATCCATCAAAACAGGAACCCTGACCGATACAGCTTCGGGTGAATATGGAACCTCGATCACCCTTGCTGGAACGTCAGACGATTCCCTTTCCTCAAACGGCTGACTGTGAGAGAATGCTGCCGTCTTAAAGGGACTTGGCGTTAGATTATCTTTGTCGATAGTCCCATGAGACATTGTTGTGTCCGTGTGATATGGATGACGGATGAAACCCGGAGGCAGGGCAGCTGTGGTTGGGTCTTGGGCAGGCTGTGTCCGTGGACTGTAGCTTTGAGCCGTGGAGGAGGATGGAGTGGCGGCCTTAGGGAACCATGGGCAAGGGCATTGGCATTCAAATACACCTGAAGGGAAAAGAGAAGTCTGATAAAGGGAAATTAATCCAAAACAGGTCAATATACATTGAACATTTCCAACCGCAATGGTATATCATTCATACTTTACAACATGTTTTAGAGTTTTGTGTCCGTGGGACAGTGTATTTGGGTGTGTGTGTGTGTGTGTGTGTGTGTGTGTGTGTGTGTGTGTGTGTGTGTGTGTGTGTGTGTGTGTGTGTGTGTGTGCGTGTGTGTGTGTGGCTTTCTGTTAGAGATGTGTCTCTTGTCGTCTCCCATACCGGAGGCTGTCGCGTCCGGTATGGGAATGGTTGCTGGTGGTGTGATGGTTGCTGGTGGCTCCTCCCCCTCCCCCTCCTCGTACTCCAGGGCAGCGTACTCCTCTTGACAGCTCCAGTCCAAAGGGCTGCTCCGCTGCCGCAGCAGCACCGCATACAGCTCCACCACACCCCGGGCCTTCTGAAGAGCCTCCTTAGGAGAGCTGCACAGGACCCTGGTGAAGCTCACGGGGCTGTCCTGCCGTACACAGGACACAGCTGAGTCAACACACACAGGAGAATAGGAACAAAAAGATGCCTTCAATTCTATAATACAACAGAATCGTCCATGTTAAGACTAGGCATGGGATTGTTATTCACATCCCAAGTTAAGACCACATACAAACTTTTCGGTGAAAGGTCATTTTTTAGCAGCTGTCACATCCAAAAACCCACCGGATGTAATTAAGACGAAGTGCATAGTTTTGGACTCAATGACATCTGTCAAGTCATATCTGAATAACATGTCATAAAACGAAAAATGCTCAGTTACTAGTCATTTCCAATCCTAATCCTTAGCGATTGCTTTGTTTAGACTGCACTGTAAACTTAACCAATCCTAATCTTTAGTGATTGTTTTGTTCTGTAGACTTTACCAATCCTAATCTTTATGATTGCTTTGTTCTGTAGACTTTACCAATCCTAATCTTTATGATTGCTTTGTTCTGTAGACTTTACCCATCCTAATCTTTATGATTGCTTTGTTCTGTAGACTTTACCAATCCTAATCTTTAGTAATTGCTTTGTTCTGTAGACTTTACCAATCCTAATCTTTAGTGATCGCTATGTTCTGTAGACTTTACTAATCCTAATCTTAAGTGATGGCTTTGTTCTTCAGACTTTACCAATACTAATCTTTAGTGATCGCTTTGTTCTGTAGACTTTACTAATCCTAATCTTTAGTGATTGCTTTGTTCTGCAGACTTTACCAATCCTAATCTTTAGTGACTGCTTTGTTCTGTAGACTTTACCAATCCTAATCTTTAGTGATTGCTTTGTTCTGTAGACTTTACCTCAATCTCTTCATTGATTTCTGGTACACATCCTTGGGAATAAAGGTTGAAGATGACCCTTCTCAAAGTGCTGACATATCTCCGGTTGTCAGAGTTCTTTGCATAGTTGAAGTGTGTGTTCAGCAACTCCAGGATATGTGGAAAGGCAGCTTTGACATAACAGACTTCACTCTGTAGAACAAAGATGGGTTAGGGTAAGCCAGGCAAATGTACAGATATCTAGGTATTTGCCTTTAACCCTAATCCGTTTGAATATGTTTCAATGAATACCTTAGTCAACATCAATATCATCCCCTCATAGTTAACATGAACACAATTAGTAAATATTACTTGACCAGTAGTTAACTGTTCAATGAAGATCGATCAAGTGTCAATTAATTGTTAGTTATTCCTTATACAGCGTTAATTAATGTTAATGAATGGTTAATTCATATGCCATTATTATAAAGTGTTGCCTCTGCTCTTTAGACGTGTTACGCCTCTGAACCTTTAATGCAGATATCATTTCTAGAAACGGTTCCGTTTGTGCTCCAACCAAAACTTTGAAATACTACATCTAATATTATTTTGTTGGTTCACATTCGTACAGTTAGTTCCTTGTCTTATTTATTCTAACTGGTTTCTGTGTGAATATGCCACACACTCTTTCCTGTATTGATTCCCCGATGTAGTTCATGTTGAAGCACTATAACTTCAACCTTGTTCATCTAAAACAACCACTAAATGTAATGCAATACAAACACAGCAGGTTATTTATGACTACTCACCAAATTCTGGCGTTCTGTGAATGCATAGACTATTGAACATCCATTCTCCAATTGGTTATCCATCTGGGAGGCAAATATGAGAGTGGAGATGCAGTAATTAAGGTAAATATAAATGTATACTATATATTAATAATGGAATGTATATTGTGTTGTTCTAATTGTATTTTATGTTATAATCCAACATATGCACAAGTCTTCACCAGGCGACTGAGGCTTAGTAGGTGGTGCTTTGTCACAGAGTGTCGACATGGACCAGGAAGGCCCCAGGCCAGGCTCATGAGCAGGGGCAGCAGGAAGCACAGATGCCTTGCCTGAAGATACAGGGGCACAAAGGAGACAAAGGTTTACGACGCATACCTCCTAGTCTCCTGATCAACGCAGAGGTTGACCTCCCAAGACAATGTGACCAATGGGGGACTCAAGTACAAAGGATGGGATACTCTTGAGACGGATCTGCAGACGCATTAACGGCACGGCATGAGTCATGGGAAGAGCAGTGTTAGAATTATTGACTAATGAAACAGGAATGTCCCAGAAAGCTCCGATGGGGCATTGTGACCTCAGTATGTGGCACATGAGATGAAGGGAGAGGGAGCGGTTAGATTATGGATGGCAGGAACTTTCCAAAAGATTAAATTAGATTGGAAAAAATTTACCACTTAAATTTCTTCTCAGTATTACATTGTCCCAATTTTTTTTACAATTATATAAAATGCAGTATGTTTTGCATTTACAGGCTTTAGAATGCATCACAGCAAACATATTCTGTTAAATCAAGCTATTATTTAAAAGCAGTGCGATGCAACTGGAATCTTGGCGCTTTCATGAGGGAACTAACTTACCTGAATCTTTACCCTTAAATTGGTATTTCTAAGGCCGTCTCACTTAAACTTATTCCTTTGAAAACAGAAAGTACATCATTTTCGATAATAAAATGCCAATGTTCATCATCATCATCAGCTAATTTAATAGGTTAAAATACGCGTTATGTATTAAATCATGTACTTAGTTTTATGATGTAATATGAGCTATGTAACTAAAGTATAGGGCGTAAAAGTTTAAGCTCTGAGTCCGTACATTGTTTTGTTTTTATTAAATAATGATTTAAATAATGAATGTATGAACAACATTCATACTTAATAAACATCACCTTAAAGCGATAATCCTAATAAAAAGAATGAAGATAAAACAACACAAAGGTTTTTGGATACAGCAAAGCATCCAAATGTTCAACAGAAGATGCAAGCTCGAGCTCTCTGCTTCTGATTATTAGAGATCGATTTGATCCGCCTGTCCCTCAGATTTACCTCACAGTGTGAATCCTAGACCACATTTAACAACCCACAACATCTGCAGATGTTTCCAACAGGATGAATAAGTAACTATGTTTTTTTTAACAAAGAAACTCTAAGACTTTGAAAGGAATTTGTCCCGGCTTCCACAGCCTAAATTCTTAATCTTTAATCATCCATGGTGATGCATTATATCTCAAAGCATTCCCCCAGTGTCTCCTGTTCCAATGATTGAATATAAACAGTGAGTATCCCCTAATAATGTTGAGTTTTCAACTTAATATAACAACCAGTACTTACGGAAGATTTTCAATAGAATTCCCCTATCGACACTAATTCTTACCTTGGCTGTAAGTTCCAGATTGTGTGTGTTCATCTGGCTGGCCGGGGCACATAAAGAATAGCAAAGTCCACTTTTAGAGTCATTAGCGCAGAGGTCTGGTCTGTGGGAGGTGAGTAGCGTAGTACAGAAGCAGAATGGACCAGCGGGCCAACTGAATCCCAGAGCAGCACTGCTCATACAAGCTGAGCAGAGAGGGACAGGGAGAAAGTGGGAGGTTGGGTATGTGTGTGTGTGCGTGTTTGAGCGCATGTGTGTGTGTGCATGATGCGTGTTTGTGCCCGATGTGTGTGTGCCCGATGTGTGTGTTTGTGTGCGCGATGTGTGTGCGTGTGCGTGTGCGTGTGTGTGTGTGTGTGTGTGTGTGTGTGTGTGTGTGTGTGTGTGTGTGTGTGTGTGTGTGTGTGTGAGTGTCCACCTCTGTTGCTTCCTTGGATAAGCTCCGGGATTCAGGGCTTTACGGCTTGCCTTCACATTAATGAAACCTAAAGGAGATACTATGCATTTGTCCAGCTAAGCAGCGGCCTTAAGGACAGCCAGTCAGGGCTTCAGTGTCTAGTCGTTGTCCGGTCAACAAAAGACCAAGAGTCAGGGGAAAGGGGAAGAAGGATCGATTATTTGATCATTTAGGCAACTAGGTTAGTCTTAATATGTGTTGCCTTACTGATTAATGATTACGAAGAGGTAGAGAGATACTTTTGGCATCAAGACGTTTGTCTTCTGATTTGACAAAAGGCAGGAAGGCTGTTTAAAGAGGAATCCGATAAGAGCAAATATCAATACTGTGGATGCAGCAAGTTGTATGTTACTGCTGCTATAAATAGAAAACGTCTCCCCGCGGAGTGCACTAGTGTCTCCCCATTCCACAACATGATGTAATGTCCCTACTATTGTATGTCTAGCTAACTGTTATATATCCCTATATCCACGCATTATATAGAAGTCGTTGCATGGCCAAGCATCTACCTGAGTTCAGCTCAATTCATCATGAAAGAAATCAGATACATTCACGGATTAATCCACTTGGAAAGTGGTTTAGTGAGGCTTTTAAAAGGAAAATACAATCAAATGCTATGATGCTCTAATGCTCAAAGCTTGTTTCTGTGAGATGTCTAATGGTTCAAATACTAAGTACTTAAGTACCATTTTTGATCCACGTGAGTCATAATGTGTGTTCCCGTGTCATGTTTGATTGATGGCGATGAGTCACATGATGACTTTGAGTCAGCTGCCTCCTCTTTGGTCTTTTAACACATTCTGTCAAGGTTGGAAGATTTACACTGCTTCATGCATGCCTTTGTCTGTCTCACTCGAACCAACAAAAAAACAAATGGATCACTATGCTCCAGGCTAACTACTTGAAAACACAAAACACCTGAAATATTTAAAACCCTAGCTTAGTACAAAACATTTTATGTGGTTCAGAAAAATAACCTATATCGATTAACCTTGATTAACCCAAGGCATCAAAATTAAATAAATATCTTTTTAAAAGGAACAAATCAAATGATTAATTCAGAAGAAGTATAATTGTACGACAATAGTGTCAGAGTGGGTTTCTGGTAGGGCAGCAGAAGCAAGGAGGGATAGATCAAAATGCAGATGACTCTGGACCAAACAAAAAGGGCTTTGATTAAGCAACGCAATATTTGTTCCATGTAAAGGCAGGAAAGAAACTAGAACTTGGGAACCAGGAGGAACATGGGACGTGACAACATCAAAGAAGTGACAAGGGAACAACGGAGATGAACCACTATAAAGGGGAGAGAGCGATCGGGGAATGAGGTGCCGGTGGGACGATAGAAGAGGACACAGGTCAGGGGAATGAGGAGTTGAAGGCTGGAGATTTGAGGGGAGGGAAACGTAGTGGGACATCTGGTGGACAAGGGGAGAAGGGACTCTAAACTAAATCAGGGACACTAAACTAAATCAGGACAATGGAAGAACATGACACATGGTTAATGCGTACTACCATACACTACTGCATCTATAGCGACTAAGTAGGCACAGCTCCCTTATTGTCCGATAGTGGCAGGTCCTCCACTTTCATTGGTTGACAAAGTTGATTATTTAGATATACTCTGAACAGAATTAAGAGCCTCACATTTGATACATCTTAAACAACTACCATGGACTGAACCCTGTGTTTGTAGGAATGAACATAGTGTCTCTGCTGTACCCTGACTTTGGTTCAACAGTAATCCAGTGGGAGACAAGTTATGCTATGATGACAAACATTATTCTTAGAAACGCAGAGGACAATCCGGGCCCCCCTGAAGATCGCAGCAGGGTTTATAGTTATAGATGGACCAAACATCCACCCTCCTGAGGCATCCTCGGTTTGCTGCAGCACTAGACCCAGCTGTAGCTGATTGAAGGAGTCAATCACATCTGTATGTAATTTCTCCTTTTCTATATCCCATAGAGGAAGGAGCTATGCAGCATCGCAGCAGCATGTCTGCCTTAGCCAGCCCTCCTTTGTAGGGTGGTTACTGTTCTGCAGGCAACCTCTGTTGAACTGGCCAACTAAGTATGTATTAGAACATCAACAATCAGCATCAATGAACAGGCTTTACAGAAAATCAATTACTGAAAATGAACTTGAAACTGCATTGTGTGTCTAAAAATCGAACTTATACAAGCAACGATTGTAGGTAAAAAAATGTTGTTGATTTTTCTTTTGTGAATTTTTGAATATCCACCCTGAAAAATACCACATATTCCAAAAAAGAGAAATATTGTATAAGAACAACCTAAACTAAGCATTTGTATAATAAACTAAACCAGCAAATCTGCAAAACAAAGTTAATTATACTAAATTAAAAATAAAGTTAAAAAAATATTGAATAATGCAGAACTATATTAATCTTGGCGCCAACATCCATTCTCTGTTTCGTCCACATTGAAATTCACTCTTCAACCAAGAGTGGACTGGCAGATATCTACTGGAGAACATCCTGATCATGTGGAATCCCATTCTGTTCTGCTGCAAGGATCATTCTGGAACTCTAGCCTGGGTGCATTTGCCTTAACAGACAAGCTCCTTGAGCAAATCAGCCTCACAATCATGTCGGAAGAACAGCGAAAACGTGTTTTGCTCTAAGAAGCTCTGCAGTTTTAACACTTTTGAGTAATTTTCCAGCGGCGGCATGTATTTGATGTCATCAAGTACCTGTACCTGTACTAGTCCCTGATTCGCCCGGATATGTCATAGACTAAGACACAATGTCGTGCCAGGATGAAGTTTCATCAAGCTGTCCGAATAGGTGTAAAGCCTTTTCTTGAAAGGCCCAAACACTCAAACTTAGTTGCAGCAACTTGTGGGAACAGTGTGCCAGATCCCTGTCTAAAGTCAGTTCATGGATATGTGGGATAGATGATTGTAAAGGATCAACTAGACTGTCTGTGTTAGAGGCTATGGGTTTGAAAGTGGCCAAAGAAGTCTGAAAATCTTCATCCTGCATCAATCCTGTTCTGTTCACAGTTTCTATACAGACAGGGAGGACAACCCTGATTAAATGAGGGTGGAAGTTTGTCCTGGCGAACCCAACGTGTGGAGGGATTGTCTTCCCAGTGCATTCATTGCACATGCCACAGGGACAACTGTACCATGTTCACCATGGAATACGCTCTTGTGGCAAGAACCTTCTCTGGATTCTGGATGGTGGGGCCCTCTGTCTCATTCATATTCTAAATATAATTTGCATTCCATCCCCCACAAAGGGGCCAATATTGTTTCCAAGTACATGTCCCCGGGGGGAATGAAGGATAGATTTACCCCCTTAAAAGCACCCTTTCTAAATTCCCAGTTTACTTTTGTAGAACAACTGTGTAATACCACTTCAAATATATAATGGTATTAAAGGGGTTAATAGTTTAATTTGGGGATTCTAGTAGAATATGTTAACATGGTTTAATGTAAACATAAACCTTTATAATCCCACTGTTCACTGCTACAGAACTGCATTCACCCTTTGTCAGAAAGGCTTGGTTTAAGCTCCTGTCACTTTAAGGCCCACTCCCACTGAACACCGGTTAACAAAGGGAAACATAACAACAGGTGGACCCAGAGACTGTGACATACTGTGAGTCCCATGAACTGAAATCCTTCCCCAAAGTGGACATTTCATTAATGTACCGGTCCTAGACTGATCTACAGAGAGAAACAGAATGTGAACATGCGAGATACTGATGATGTCAAGATGCTGCTAGCCAACACCTAACATACCGTTATACGCCTTTGGTGCTTCTAGCGGATGGAACTTGATTACCCATGCCCAACATATGGAAGTGTTTAGAGGATACAACTGTGGGAAGGAAAGAGAATGTTGTGTTACATTGATGTGGTTCTACTATTTCCACATTCTGCAAATCAGCATGGCCTCCAGCCTGTTTAACGCCTCTTCCAAAAATGTAAAAAGGATTGTTCCACTCAGTGCTCTGGGGAGGGAGTTTCAGGTAATCTTGAAAAAGGAACGCTACGCTGAATGCTTTTCTCAGAGGCAAAAATGTTTTTACTCCTGTTTTTTTAACAAACTTGGGCTGCGCCCATATTTCGAAGTCCATTGCTGTTCAGGTCAGACTGTTATGCATTGCGAAAGGACCACTTGAATATCTGGATGGTCTCACAAGGTTGGACACCAAGAAAGTTTCTGACTCAAAACCAGAAGGTCTTTATCCAGTTACTAGTCAGTAGTGGTGTGTAGCTAGTTAGCAGTGTTGTGCAGCTAGATAGCAGGGGTCTGCAGCTAGGTAGCAGTGGTGTAAAGCTAATTAGCAGTTGTGTACAGCTAGGTTGCAGTGGTGTACAGCTAGATAGCAGCAGTGTGCAGCTAGCTAGCAGTGGTGTGCAGCTAGTTAGCAGTGGTGTGCAGCTAGTTAGCAGTAATGTGCAGCGAGTTAGCAGTGGTGTGCAGCTAGTTAGCAGTAGTGTACAGCTGTTATTGTACCCTTTTGCAGCCATCTCAGCCATCATTAAAGCATTGCTCAGGACACAGGCCAAGATATGATCAGCAACACTGTACCCCTTGATACCAATCCTCTCTTACTTAATGATCGCTATCACGTGGAGATAAACTAGAGCCCCTCGAGAGGGAGGGAGAGGATTCTTCATCGTTCTCGACAAAAACCTTTTTAGGTAGACATGTAAAAAACGAAAATCGATTCCCTTGTTTAGACCATTCACGCTTGAGCTTTTCAGGGCCATTAGTTATCAAGCCTCTGAGAGTAGGCAACATTCCTAACATTCCTATTTCGTAAGATCGCTCATCACTCAGAGGAGAGTTTGGAGCGCAGAAGATAACCCCTTTCAGTAAGGAGTTGCCAGAAGGTGGTTGCATAGAGGTGACGATGCATGCACGTTTGTTAAGAGACCATTTAGTTAATGAATAAACCCTACGGTAAATGATATCTACAGACAGTTGGAACCGGTTTTTTTCAGTTTCTCTGCAGAAATGCCTAATCTCTTCCGGGAAATGCTACACATCTCCTTCTCGTGCAATTTTCCTCTCAATCAAAATGTAAATAATAATTGTTATTTCTGAACTGCAACTACATTGTCTTAAATAATATGGGACAAAATTAGGAACCGAATTGAAACCCCATTTATTAACAGAATGGACGTTGCCTTGGGATCTACAGCCTGGGAACTACAGCCTGGGAACCAGCAGAATCTGCGGGGTCATGTTTTATTTGCTCTGGCAGATGCCTCCCCTGCGTTAAGCTTTTGAGGACAGGAAGATGTGTTTGCCGCGTGGGCGACAGGATTTAGAAAAGTTGAATCAGCTCAGCGCTACACAATGTACTGCTCTAAACAATTGTAGGGCTGTCCAGTTGAGTCCAGAGGCTGATTAGGATTTTAAATAGTTATGTCATTCCCTCATTAAAGCCAGTCCTACTTATCTCTCAGAACTGTTTCTTAACTTATTTCAAGGTCCTACTTTTACCCCATAGTGCTCCACTGTGGACAGCGTTTTCAAAACATTGTTTTAAACCTGCCCCATATCCGATAAATGGTTGTGATTGGCCCGACCCAGGCCAGAACCGCTGGAAACCTGTCTGAACAGGAGGGGGACCAGAGTCATATATGCAAGAGAAAATAAAACATGAGCTGGCAGATCGCCTGGTTCCCAGGCTACGTCTGTAGGGAAGCCCACATAGACGCCTTTGCTGTCACGTATTCTATTGTTGTATAAAAACATAATTTAGTAAGTACTTTGTTCAGCACAACCAAGAAGGGTCACAGGGCCCCTTGTGTTTTAAATTGGTTTCTGCATTGATGATACATGCAATTTACGAAAAAGGGTCAGGAATAAAAACATCACAGATTTCTAAAGAACTTCTGTATGCCATCAGTACCATCTACCAAGAGACTTGGAGATTTGGAAAGATTACACATCTAAGAAAACTTGTTAATTCAAAAGAACAAAAATCAACCACAGTCATCAATACTTTAGATTGAAGGCCTCAGACTAAATTCCACCAGTTCACGCTCACACTTGTAGTTCCTGTGTGAAGAGGCCTAAACTATATTTACTTTGACCATCCCAAACTCCTATCAACACAGCTGCCTTTCAGCTAAATCATCTCCTTATTGTGTGACTTATTTATAATTTGCTGTGCTAAAAGTCTGCAAACTAAAACAATTGAACTTCTCCAAGTAGAAGAGGAATAAAACAATTGGAAAAACATACATCAATTGACATTCCAGAAGACTGTGCTTTCAAAGGAGAATGTCTTTTATTATTCTTAACATATTTATATTGTCTTAATCAACGATGTACAGATATACCCTTGAGGTAAGAACAGTGATGCTTTGGTCCCTTCCTATGTGTGTGTTGAATGGAACAGCTAAGCACACAGTCGGAGCCTAACTTTCCTCCCTCCCACAATGACCAGGGAGCCTCACTGTCCTCCCTCCCATAATGACCTGACTTTACCGCCCAGACACCTATCAGTGTGGCCAAGAAAGCAACTGGTACATTCCTCCCCTGGGAAACCGCCTGACAGCTCCCCACACCGAGGAACCAAGGACCCTCAAGGACGAAGAGTAAGACGCAGAAGAACCAAGTCTGTAAGTACCGCGTCCCGGGGCTTGGTTTTAATCTGGATGGGGGGGTTGGTTGCTGATTCACCTTGAATCACTTCTATAACTGCGTAATTAGATTCTGTGCAGGTTATTGCTTTGCAGTACAAGAGTTGACAGATGGACCGTTCTCCACAAAGAGGTGGTTTAAGGCGGTTCATCATCAAGGCGGCTTTTGAAACAATGTGTTTCTTTGTGATGGTGTGCCTGGGTGGCCCAGGACCTGAACAGACCCGGGCCTTGTGTGGACCCAGTCCGTGAGCGGACCCGGTACCTGGACGGACCGAGTCCCTGGGTGGACCCCGCCCCTTGATGTTTGTGTGTGTGTGTGTGTGTGTGTGTGTGTGTGTGTGTGTGTGTGTGTGTGTGTGTGTGTGTGTGTGTGTGTGTGTGTGTGTGTGTGTGTGTGTGTGTGTGTGTGTGTGTGTGTGTGTGTGTGCCTGTGTGTGTGTGTGCTCCCAGTCTTTAGAAACGTCATTGTTGACTCTAACATACAGCTGTTTATGGGCCACTAAAGTAGACAAAGGAAGGAATTGCTAAAAAAGTAGACCAATGTGCTTAGGTGTTACATTCTAGGTGTTACGTTTGTTTATTCCTAAATTCCTTTACTATGACACAAAGGTCAAACAATTTTTAAAAGCTCTCTTACAATGATATGCCAGGATACATTCCACCATATACTGTATGTTTAATCAAACAAAAGGGGTCGAGATTAAGAAGACAAAGTGAATAAGTAATAAAAGTTGATCAAACATTTTTTCGGAATTGAAGTAGTACTTGTCGACCTGTAATAGTATATGAGCAAAATCTCTCAATGAAATTGAAATTTTCAATAGTAGTTGACAATGAAGCAAGTAGAGGCATAGAGCCGGCCACACAACGGCGCCGAAGCGCAGTGGTGTGGTGCGCATTTCACACGCGTCGATTGCCGCCCCTAGCACCAATAGGAAGCGGCGCGCTGCCGCACTGTTGTGATATGTTTTGAAAGAAGCAGATCAACAAACTAAATCGGTAAAGGCTACCATAACGTCATACCAGTTGTTTTATGACTACAGATATGGCCCTGATGCCCATGATAATCTGTTTGTGTTTACAATGATAGTCATATTAATTCTTTTTCGCAAACACCGGTTGGGTATAACTGCAATAAAATACTTTTAGCAGGGGAAGTTATCTCCTACATTCACCATTCATAAAACCCCCCCTGCGCGCTCGCGCTCTGCCCTGTCTCTGTTGAAGCGCGAAGCTGCCTCTGCATCTCTGCATGTTAGTTGGCGGGTCAAGCCCCCCCCCCTCTCGCGCTGTGATTGGCCACCCACACAGATTGAAGTTAAAAGTTAAAACAACTGGTTACAACGATAAAAAAAAACACAACACAAACACTTAAAGAGTCCCAGGCTACATGCTACAATAACATCCAACATTACAATATGAAAAGCAAACTATGGGTGTACGTGTACCAAACACCCATGGAAGAAGATCGGTGCGCAATTCATTCATACCCTTCCTTATCGTGCTATACACCTAATAGTTTGGCGTATACTTCGATGTGGGGGCACGGAAATCATTTTGTGAGTTCACTGAAAACTTAAGACGACTCTCATTCCATGTTCTGCTGACAGGTACCTTCAACGCATGACGTAATGATGGCTCTGAACCCCCTGGTGGTCCCTCTGACGGCGCTCCTTTTCCTCCTGGCCCCCCGACCGAGTGTTGGGGACGTAGAAGGGGACGACTATGACCTGAACAATGCGCCGGACTGGGACAACCTAGACCCCAATGGCTTTGGAGAGAGTTACGACTATGATGACCTGGACCAAGAGGTAAGAGTGTCCACCGCCGTTTAGCCGAGGGAAGACAGGTCAATAACATGCTTGAAGCAGTTATTTGTGTGTATTACATTTCTGTTTAATAGAAAATCATATTAAAAAATAAACAAATATATACAGTATAATCAGTGGATTGGTACCCTTGATTATTCCACTTTAACATTAACCTTGACTGGGAAACACTTGCATTCTGTCACGTATTATTATATCATTAAATGTGAAGTACTATCAGAATATTTGTATTATAAGTGTTTACTCTCTGAAAAGTGCACCTTGACTTTTGGATGAACTGGGAGAGTGAGTTATAGAGTACACATAATTACTTTAAATAGAGCTGTTCTACTGTACTTTGACGTCCAAATCTTTCTTGTGGCTGTCCGGGTGGAGAGAAGATAGAGGTTGGTACACTGGCTCCTCCAGGACAGGAAGACCCTCCACAAGCTCAAGGGCCCTCTGAGCCCTCTGAGGGGGACGGGACCCCAGCTGTTCCGTCCCTGGCCTCTGCTCCGGTCCCACTGGACTTCAAGGAACCCGGCCTCTTCGGGCCCGAAACCGGCCTGGGTGAGTCTGGACACATAACACACAGTGATGCACTTCATTAGGTTTGTGTCTCCACTTCAGTTTAACCCATACTGTGCTCCGTCTGAAGGCATGCCCACCTGCCTGCTGTGTGTGTGTTTGAGTGGAAGTGTGTACTGCGACGACTCAGACCTGAAGACAATCCCACCCCTCCCGAAGGACACCACCCACTTCTACGGTCGCTTCAACAAGATCCAGCACGTCAGGAACACAGATTTTATCAACCTGAGTAAGACAGAGAACATTCAGACTTAGTATTGTTAATGCCGTCATTGTGGTCGCTGTTGTCATTATTTGTGTTTATTTATAGTTTTATCGTATAAATCAACATGTTCTGTTATATATTCTAATAATAATAATAATAATAACAAATGAAATTTATATGGCGCTTAATATGGTACTCTATAAGACGCTTTACATATTGCCCTATCAAAATTATGTATGACAGACTAGGAAAAAAAGAAAAACAGAGGTTATACATGAAGAATAAGCAGGGAGTTAGGTGGGGGAGGCTAGAGTAAAAGGTATGTTTTGAGGGCAGATTTGAAAGAAGAGAGGGTTGGAGAGACTTTGATGTGGGAGGGGAGTGAATTCCAAAGGGTGGGGGCAGCAACTGAGAAGGCCCGATCACCCCAAGTCCGGCACTCAGTCCGTGGAACTTGTAGCAGGTTGGCAGAGATGGACCCTAGGAATCGGGAGGGGGCGTGGTGATGGAGGAGGTCGGCAAGGTAGGGGGGGGGCTAGGCTGTTGAGGGCCTTGTAGGTGATGAGTAAGATTTTGAAGTTGATTCTGTGTTTAATTGGAAGCCAATGGAGTTCACGGAGGACAGGTGTGATGTGTTCTCTGGAGCGGGTACCAGTGAGGAGGCGTGCAGCTGAGTTCTGGACATATTGAAGTAGAGAAGACCATTGCAGTAGTCAAGCCTGGATGAAATGAAAGCGTGAATGAGTGTCGCAGCAGCGGTAGTTGACAGGTTGGGGCGGAGGCAGGTGGTGTTTCGGAGGTAGAAAAAGGCAGTTTTGGTAATATGGTTAACAGGATAACTCCAAGGTTACGGATTTTGGTGGAGGGGGTGATGGTGGAGCCGTCAATATTAAGGGTGAAGTTCTGAGTGGAGTGAGTGAGGGTGTCAGGTTGAGTTGAGTTTGAGAAAGCTGTTTTGCATCCAGGTCTTGATGTCAGTCAAACAGTTGGAGAGGGTTGGAGGGTGGAAGGACTGATGGTTTTGGAGGGGAGGTAAAGCTGTGCGTCATCGGCGTAACAGTGGAACCGGAGTCCATGGTGACGAAGGATCTGACCAAGAGGAAGCATGTACAGAATGAAGAGGAGTGGACCAAGCACAGAACTCTGGGGGACACCGTGGATGAGAGGAGTAGTGGCTGATTGACAGTTGTTGATGGCGATGAATTGATGTCTGTCGGAGAGATAGGATCCGAGCCAGGAGAGGGCGGTGCCAGTGATGCCAAGGGTGGATTGGAGAGGAGAATGGAGTGATTGATCTGGTCAAAGGAAGCACTGAGATCAAGGAGGATGAGGATATTGAGGGAGCCAGTGTCAGAGGATAGCAGAAGGTCATTGGTCACTTTGAGGAGGGCAGTTTCTGTACTGTGTTTGGAGCGGAAACTGGATCGGAAGAGGAGGTCGTTGGTGTCAAGGTAGGTGATGAGTTGTTTGGCAACAACACGTTCCAGGATTTTAGACAGAAAAGGCAGATTGGAGATGGGGCGGTAGTTGTTAGGGGAATCAGGATCCAGGCCGGGATTCTTTAGTACGGGGGTGACTGATGCAAGCTTTAGGGAGGAGAGGACATGGCCGGAGGATAGAGAGGAGTTTACAGTGTTAGTGATGAGGGTGGAGAGAGTGGGGAGACAGGCCATTATAAGTGTGGTGGGGAGCGGGTCCAGGTTGCAGGTTGTTGATTTCATGGTTGAGACTATGGAGGAAAGATCAGAGGAGGTGATGGTAGCAAATGTGGAGAAGGATTGACCGGTGGTTAGGGGGGGATCCGGTTTGGGACGTAGGGCGGGGTCGATGGTCAACTGGCTGTGGATTGTGCTGATTTTATCATTGAAGAAGGATAGGAAGTTATTGCATTTTCAACTGAGAAGGAGTGAGAGATGGTGTCCAATGGCTTGAGGATTGTGTTAATGGTGTTGAAGAGGGTCCTTGGATTGCTGCTGCCAGACTGGATGATTCCTGAGTAGTAGGAGGAGCGGGCTGAGTTCAGGGTGTCGTTGTATAGCTGGAAGTGTTGTTTGTAAATTTGGACGGTAAGACCTGTTTTGTGGGCAAGCCGTTCCAGTTGGCGTCGTTTGGATTTGAGATGGCGGAGTTCGTCAGTGTACCATGGGGCAGAGTGGGAGAATGAGACCAATTTAGACTGAACAGGTGCCAACTGGTCAAGGCAGGATCAGGATGAGTTATAGCAGTTAACCAGGTAGTCGGGGGAGTTGTTGTGGGTGAGTTTAGCGATGGACTTAGAAAGACATGTGGAAAGAGAGGATGGGTTGATGGATTTGAGGTTGCGGAAAGTGATGGTGCGTTTTTGCTTCTCATTGGGGGAGGGAGTGTGAGTGTGAGTTTGAAAAGTAATGGCCAGATGGTCGGAGATGTGGAGATTGTTACTGGCCAGGTGACTGATTGTGATGCCAGTGGAACAGACCAGATCCAGGGTGTGGCCTTTGTTATGAGTTGGAAAATTGATGTGTTGGGTGATGTTGAAGAATGAGAGGATTTCCAGTAGTTCGATTGCGGGTTTGCAGACAGAGGAGTCCACATGAATGTTGAAATCGCCCAGGAGGAGAACGGATGGAGATATAGCACAGAGCTGGGTAAGGAATGCAGATAGATCAGAGGGAAAGGCAGGGTCGGGCTTAGGGGGACGGTAAATTAATAAAGTAATTAGTAGTAAGTAATTCTAAAGTACTCCTGTAAAAACAGACATTTGGGTGAGCCTCAGAGCTCCCACGTTTTACCGGTCAACAACTTCATGGAGGGATGATTTATTTCCTTTGAAGGGATCCACTGATCTGTCTGTCCCTGAGCAGCAAAGGAATTTCCAGACATGAGTCCAGGTTGACGACGGATTGCAGGAGGTAGAGCGGGTTGGCTGCTAACCTGAAGGTTGTTGGTTCAATCCCCGGCTCCTCCTAGCTGAGTGTCGAGGTGTCCCTGAGCAAGGCACCTAACCCTAACTGCTCCCGACGAGCTGGCTGTCGCCTTGCATGGCTGACTCCGCCGTCGGTGTATGAATGTGTGTATGAATGGGTGATTGTGTGGCAATATTGTGAAGCGCCTTGTGACCCTGGTCTGTGAAAGGCGCTGTACAAATAAAGCTTACTTACTTACTTACTCCACAGACCACATGCCTCTCTCTCTCTCTGTAGGGGAAAAAAATAGTTAAAACATGAAATATGCATATAAAAATATGTGCAATATTGTCTCCATTTGATAGACAAGCTGAAAGGAATCGACCTTACAGGGAACCGGATCTCGGACATGGGGGAGGACGTGTTCCGGAGTTCACCACAGTTAGAACAGATCGTTCTGTCTGACAACCTCCTACAGGCCCTGCCATGGCTTCCCGCCACCATGCGGCACATCGACGTCCGCAACAACAAACTGACTTCTGCTGGCATGCATCCGGAAGGATTCAAGGTAATCCCAGGCATTGAGGTGCATGTACAATTCTGTACATGCACCTCTTTTTTTTTTCTAGGTTCATTGGGGTCCTGGCTCGGGTAAAAAGATGAAGAGGAAATTAGCAACAGCTACCAATCCCATTCTCAATAATTTGGTTTATTTGGTCAATAAATTTGGTTTGATTGGCAGAAATGATAGGCCTGCCATCAGGGGCGGACTGGGACAAAAAATCGGCCCGGGCATTTTGAACCAGACCGGCCCACTAAATTCGATAACACACCTTTTCAGTCTTTTTGGTCTCTCGAATGTCTACACCAACCAGGCTTTTAGCTAGCAGGGCGTCTGCCCTATAGTCTACTAAAAAATAAGAAGAAATGGGACGCCCTACTTTTAGGCAGGACGGCCTAAAGACGCCCTATTTTTCTCCCGTTTTACCTGTTAACTTCGCTGAATGTGATCAAAATTCACCGTTTCAGTCGCTTCAGTGTTTAGCGAAGTCTAGAATCATACATATGCCCTGCCAATTAGAAAATAGCATTGCTGTATTCCCGCTACAACAATGTTACATCATGATTCCAACGAAACATTGATTCACGGGCTCGCAGAAGCTACAGAAGACAGCTGTCTCACCGCACGTCACTGAACCTACTACTTTATGAGTTCAACAAGAGTTTGTGTGTTAAGGTGGTGGTCTTAATTAATCTAAATTCAATACAATACAATATACATCATACACTTTAAAGTTGTGTAGAAAGTTGTTTCTTTTTGTTAAAGTTGTTACTTGAATTTTGTACCTTGTTACTTAGTTTCAGTTACTCACTGTTATTATGTATTAAATTACTAAACATATAAATAAATCAGTGTAATTGCAATATTACCTAAAAACGATCAAGTGCTGTACAAAAAATCCTAGCTAAAAGCCTGACTCCAACTGTGCAACTATTTTCCACATACCTCTTAAGCCATGCAATGAGTTAATAGCAATCAGTGAGAGTGGACGCATTATACACTTCCAAAAGGTGTTATTTATTAACAAAAAAAGTCACATCACAGTAATGGGTAGAGTTCATCCGACTGGGTGTGTACCTGCGTTTAATAGAAGAGAAAGACAAAAAATAGAAGACAAACACAAAGAATAGAAAAGAGAATAAATGATGGATCAGATGTTACTCTACTGTATCAAGAGTAGTACCTACTAAATTGTGAACTGAATTCATTTTTTGTGGTGGAGGTGGTGTGGTTCCCGCCGCATCTTGCAGCACTTCGCACGCCAGTGCTACCACTGTTTTCACGTCTTCATAAATGAACATCATAACATCATCATACAGTACACCATGGCACATAAATGACACCACCCTATCCTGGGCGGTGGGCTGTCGGACTAACTGTCCGTCCACACCAGAAGCGAATTGAGCGACCAAATCGCCGGAAGTCATTCACTTACTATGGGCAAGAGCGACCAAAGCGACCAAAGCGACCAACGCTACCAGCGGCCAAAGTTGAGCGACCAGAGCGTCAAAAAGAAGTTGAAAACTTTTTAACTTTATGCAAATGACTATTATTCGCTTCAGCGGCCAAACACTGACAGCCAATCGGAATGTAGACGCTCTTCGCTTGCGTGGATCCCAGGGAACATCGGCAGACACTTTGGTTCCTACCTACCTTTATTCACTCACTGACCAAAATGTCGGCCGAAGTATTAATCGCGGCTGTAACTGGGCACCCGGTGTTGTACGAACCCACCCCTTTTCAGTTCAGAGATCGAAACGCCGTAGTGGTTTGGATATCAAGTGATGATAAGCGGGAGTATTTATAGGCTACATCTAGAACGTTCGTATTTAAGCGGGAATCATTTTAATTTGCTCTCCATGCAACCAATCTAACCAACCAATCGCGTGTAGCATGCTTTAAACAAAACCAAAAAAGTTTTTGAAATCGTCACATAAACAAACTAATCGACAAGACGAGGGATAAATGACAAGGGATATATCTAGTCTAGATAGATAGAAAGCCTAGTCAAGTCTTTATTAATACCAAACGACACAAATCGTCGGGAATCCATTTAGGTGGTTCGGCCCACACAGGACAGTAGCCTACAAGACCACACAGAACAAGTCTGACTGGACATACACACAATACATCACATTAAAACTAGACACGCGTTGATAGATAGATAGACAGAAAAGCCTAGATAGATCGATATGTTCCATTATTTGCCTTGCGGAGCCAACCAGTCCTGTGCGCGTATTCAAATTAGCCATGTGCGCGAATGTCTATTTGTTTTGAATGCGACGAATGAGTGCAGATCATGATTTGCAGATCCAGATCAGTGAAACATATTTTAGCTACTACAGCACGCAGGGTTTTTTGTTCTCGGTTGTAATTAGCCAACATTTTAGGATTTTTTTTGTATTGGGGGGAATCACTGTCCTACTTGTTGTCGAAGCACTTTATCGAACAAGCAAAACCGTCTCGGCAATATGGCCAAGGTGTATGGGAGAGTTCACTATTTGATATGGCTGTCTGTAGGGCCTACTAAACGCATACGGCTCCTTTAAATGCGTCTGCATAATTGAATTGTACGTCATGAGTGACTTGAGCGACCAAAGCGAACAGAAAAATTCGCAGCGAAACTTTGTGAGCGGCTTTGGTCGCTCCTGGTGTGGACGTACAGTAATGACTTTCTTGTTGTCGGAGTATAGGGCTATCATAATTCGGTATCTGGACCGCGCACCAATGGGCTAACGGGCTAGCCCACCACTCAAACACGCAACATTAGAGTGTAGGCTAACGGCTGGCTGTTTCAGAGTAGAGTAGGCTGAGGGCTAGCAACAGCTACAGACTTGTCTTGTATTTACAATGCAAACGAACTTGGCCATAGAACATAGGTCCTAAGTCAAACATATTTTAGAGACGTTTTAATTCATGATCAGTAAGCTTACCGTAGGTCGTTGTATTGTATCGCCACCAGCATCACTGGGCCTCATGGGTTGAGCGCATGCGTAGAACTGGGTGCCGCGTTGCGTGTATGTATGCAAATCCAAATTCTCTACCTCAATCCGCACAGTTGAGAACACTTCGGCTGTGTAAGAACCAATTTAGAGGTGTTTATTAATAAGGTGGAGATCTTTTCTTACTTTGGACTTCCGAAGTGTGTAAAACACATATTAGAAGACACTTAAAAAAAAATCGAAAAATAGTCACCATGAGTGTGAAGACCGATTGCGAGTAGCAGTATAAAAGTCAGTCAGTCAGTCAGTGCAATTAAGATAGGTATACCTCTTGGAGAAAATTACGCTTGTGCCGCTGTGTTAATCATTTCGGCTGATGCGATGATGGGCCGGTACATGATAGTGATGGGCCGGTGGGATTATATTTTCGGCCATCGGCCCACCGGGGATGTCCCCGGTATTCCCGATGGCCAGTCCGCCCCTGCCTGCCATATGGATCATCTAGGATGCGCCTGCGCGAGATGTGAGAGGCAGCGTGAACGCCATGCTCCGCAAAAAGTTTGAAAGTGGCTAAAATAGGAATGAACTGAAAATACAGTGAAGTACAGTTCTAAGTTAGTAAATTAAAAGTTCTAGCTAACAAAATAAATGTTTGTCCGGGAGAAATGAATTTGGGAACCGAAGGTGGACGCCGACAGAACAAACAAACAACGCGGTCGAAAACAGCCAGTGAAAACCTACCTGAAGGTAATGCCTTTAGTATATGGTTGGAATTGACAAGCAAAAACTGTCGAAGCTGATAAGCTCGATTATGAAAGAAGAAATTCCAGTAGCACTGAACACGCTTCAGCCACAATTGAACTCTCTCAAAGCACAAATGGAAGAATGTGGTCGGAAATTAGATGGTGTTGAGAAGGGACTGAATGATATGGAAGAGCATGTTGCTGCACTGGAGGAGGACAAGAAGAAATACGATGTGGATTCAAAACAACTCCATGAAGAAAACATTGAACTCTGTGATAAATTAGAAAGGCTAGAGGCGCATAGTAGGAAATTTAATTTAAGAGTTCATGGCCTGCTGATAGCCGCTGAAAAGGGGGATCCTACAGCCTACATGAACAACTTTATGAAGGAGCTGTTTAAAGGAAAGATCAAGACTGATCCTGTGGTTGAAATTGCCCACTCTGTAGGCCCCGGGAATAAGACAATGATTATGAGAATGCAATGTTACATGGCGAAGGGGGAGATATTGATGCTGTCTAAAAAGATATACTAAGATATAGGGAGATGAAGCTTCAATTCTTCCCTGACCTAAAGTCGGATATAGCCAAGCGGAGGGCAACGGTTGGCGAGATTCGGGAGAAGCTCAGGACTGCGAGCGTAAAGCATGGAATTATTCACCCGGCCACCCTGATCATTACGCTGGGAAACGAGACGAGGAGATTCACGGATCACCAGAAGGCGGAGGCTTACTGGCATAGGCGTCGATTACGCCGGGGACGCGTCCCCACCAGATTTCGTCAAGAATCATTTTGTACCCACCACTTTAAAATAAAAATAAATAAATAAAATCGAGTTGAATTATTATGGATTATTACACGGGTCTTCTCAATGCCGTGGAACGCTCCGTTCACTTGCATGGGCTCTTCACAACTTCGCGTTGAATGCTAGATATAAACTGACCGCTGTCAAGGAAAACAAAGGACGTTTTTGCATATAATGACGTCTTTGGTATCCCTCCTCAAGTAGTCCGGTAACTTTTCAACCCCAGCGTCTTCGGTTGCTAAGCGATGTCAACGTCTTTGGCGGACTATTTCTCTCCTGATCAACACTACGAATGCTGGTAGCAAATAGATTGTAACAAGCCTCACCATGTGAAGTAATTTTTTCGTTTTGGCACGTAGCCGTATAATAAGCGGGATAATGTATAGAACGTCGCCGGTCGAATTTAAGCCCCTTCAGTGGGAAGCAAAATTTTACCCTCGCTGCGCGTCGGTGTCCTGTTCGCCCTGTTGGGGGTTATTTTCCCGATAATCACCGGCATTCTATACATTATCCCTTACTTATACAACGGGGGACCTAAATCCAGCGATCTGATTGGTTCCCAACTGTTGTATAATGAGCGTATACATAACTGCTATGACGCCCGATCATTTTGTGAAAGTTTGCATATCACTCCGCGCCTGGAAGTAGAAACAGTTACAAAGTTAAACATATGTTGGATGATGGAGAGGGTGTAAATGTTGTTACTCCGTGAGTGAGCAAGGCGATGGAGAGACTAACGAAAGCTTAGGCACACGGCGAGTGAACTGCTCCATAGGATAAATTGCCGGCGAACCGCTCTATCGGAGCCTTCTCTCGGAGGGACGCTAAAGTGTGTTGCATAGCGACCGTCGATGCATAGCGGCAGCCAGGAGGGACTACTTTGTGGTAGTCTTTAATAAAAATGGCTATTTTGACTTTCTTGGTTTCTTTTTAAATGTAGTGTGTGTATGACTTTCGTTTCGCCATAACAGTAACCGTTGTATAAAAGCAATAGATCACTTCAGTCAGTGGCATGTGCTCATTATACCACTGTGAAGGGGGTCGCCAGCCCTCCGCTGCGCGTCGGGGCCGGACAACGCCCCTTAACAGTGGTATAATGAGCACATACCACAGCCTGGCGTGATCTATTGCTTAATTATTACACGGCTCTTCTCAATGCTGTAGACTACATTCGTATTCGGTTGCTAAGCGACGTCAACGGCTTCGGCGAATTATTTCTCTGCTGATCAACGCTACGAATGATAACAAATACATTGGTAAAAGACACACTGTGTGAAGTTATTTTTTCGATTTGGCAAGTAGCCATTACTAATAATACCAATACTCTTTGGCTGGGATGATGAAGCATCAGACAATCAAGTCATTTTAGCCTGAATACATAAGTAAGAAGCACCAGAGCAGGTTGCTAGTACCATGGACAGTATCAGAACGATAACCTGTTGAACTAAATGGACAGGGGTTCTTAACCTTTTTGACCTTGAGGCCCAATTTTTAAAGTACAAAGTGGCCCGGGGCCCACTAAATACTAACACTGTATAGGTTTAACTGACCTCACTCTCGGTTTAATTTGTATTCAATAATAAACCAAATCAACTTACTGTTTAACAAGCAAAAACCTTGTAAAATAAAATGAAATGATAAAATGGGATCATCACAAAGACTTTTATTAAACATGTGTATGTAACACATACTGTATCATGACAATGAACAGGCTGATAATTCCTGGACCAAATCAGGCTGTGACAAGAACATTTTCAAGAATCGAGTCAGGATTTTTAATAATAATTTTAAAAAAAGACCAATATTAGGATTTTACTTTAAATTAATAAAAAAAAAAGAAAAAAGACAAAAAAAGGGGGGTGATATTGTCACTGATATTGACATGATATTGACATGAGGGGAGTTTTCCAAAATGTCAGACAAAAGTGGAAACATGTCCATCCTCTTTTCCTGGGCCCTCTTGGTCCACAAAGCAAGTTTCCTCTTGAAAGCTTCAACTTTGTCTGCAACAAAAAATATGTTGCTGTTTCTTCCTTGAAGTGAGGTGTTCAGTTGGTTCAGTAGTGAAAAAATGTCACAGAGGTAGGCAAGTTTTGCTGTGAACATTGTGTCAGCATAGTAATGTGCAAGATGAGATTTTTTCTCAGTGAGAAAAGAGAAGACCTCATTCCTCAGTTCAAACAAACGATTGAGGACCAGTCCTCTTGAGAGCCATCTCACTTCACTGTGATATAGCAGCTGGACATTATCTGCTTCTATGTCCTCACAAAGCTTAGCAAAACATCTGGAGTTCACTGCATTGTTTTTAATAAAGTTTATGGTTTTCACACTTACATCCATCACCTGGTGGAGATCTGGTGACATCTTTTTTGCTGCAAGTCTTTCGCGGTGGAGAAAACAGTGTGTCCATTTAGCTTCTGGTGCACGATCAAGTATCTGTCTAATGACACCATGATGCCTGCCAGTCATTGATGCTGCACCGTCGCTGCACACCCCGACGCAGTTCTGCCAGTCCAGGCCGTTCTCAGTGAAGTAGTTATCCATGCAGCGGAAACATTCCTGAGCCGTAGTGCGTGTTGGTAGCTCTCCACAAAACAGTATGTCTTCGTGCAAACTACTGTCCCAGCGATAGCGAACAAAAACTAGCAGCAGTGCAGCATTCGTGACATCCGTGGACTCGTCTAGTTGCAAAGAAAAAAAAGGGCTACTTTTTATTCTTTCTATAAGTTGATGCTGTATGTCTGAGGCCATGTCTGCGATACGGTGACTCACAGTGTCGTTTGAAAGTGGGATGGTCAGCAGCTTTTTCGCAGCGGCCTCTCCGATCATCTCACGGCACATATCAACAGCGGCAGGCAGAACCAACTCCTCCGCTATGGTGAATGCCTTCTTAGTCTGTGCAACACGTCTGGCTACGAGGTAGCTCGCTTTCAATGCACATTTAGAGTTGCTCGTCAGTGACACGACAGACCTTTTCTGCATCTGCAGTCCACTCTCCTTCCTCTTAAAATAATCCACCGGCTTTCCCACGAGCATCGGGTGCTTGGTCTCTAGATGCCGCTGTAGTTTTGAGGGCTTGAGGGCTTCGTTGGACAGCATTAGCCCACAATCCACACACTGGGCTTTTGGCACTGCCTCTGTTCCTCCATTTACGAAACCATATTTAATGAAGTCGACATTGTATTTCCGCAAAAACTTTGTCTTTTGGGTGGAGGGGTCAGGATGTTTGTCGTCATGTTTTCTTTTAAAAAACGTATCCATATTTGCCGCAGCGAGCGAAGAATACTCTTCTTCTCTGTGTATTTGCGCTTCCTAAACAACTGCGTGATGCATTACCGCCACCGCGTGGTCGAAAACGGCATTGTAAGTTACTGAGCGTCTCATGCAGAACATATCTCTGTCTTCACTTGATAAACTACAAAGTCCCGCGGCCCTTGGGGGCCACAGGTGCAAAACTGAAAGTTTTTCGCGGCCCTCTAGGGGGCGCTGGCGGCCCAAGTTTGGGCCGCGGCCCTATGGTTAAGAATCACTGGGCTACACCACGGGATGCATCTGCAGACCACTGCCACATAAATAAAGGTAAGACGCGATATTTATTGCTTAAGATTTGCTGATGCTGTGGCGAGGTCTTTTGTGTTTTTTGCACTCAAGTGGTCGGCTGTTTTAACTTGCAATTGATAGTCGGTGGAGTCAGTCTCTTGTTGACACAAAGTGACTTTTGGTCATTCTTGCTTTGCTTGAATTCTGGAATAATTGTGGGGGGGAGTTCATGAGTTTTGGTCAGAATGCCTGATGTAGGCTAGTTTTGATGGAATGCGTGTTGTGAATTGAGAACAGCCAGCTCCTGATGTGATGGTGCCATGCCGTAATTCCGACGCCTCATTGTTGGTCCGAAATATTTCCCATTAGATCGACATGCCACTATGCCGACGGTTCAATGTTCCGAAAACGGAACCCATTGGTCCGAAGGTCCGTTCGTCCGACTTTTCAAAAAGGAGGCGCATTAGGCCGACGGTTCAATATGCCGAATAGGCCAAGGCGCAATTCCACATGTGTTATTATGAAACCAAAAATAAAAGACGATGTAGGCTGTTCCAGCAGTGCACTTCACCAAGCCAGACTGTTGCTGTAGGCTTGAACTTAGGTGAATTTATGAAGCGCACGTTATATAAGGAATAATACTTTTCCCGCAAAGAAGTCAAACGGTGAGTGAAAAACAAATAAAAATGTTATCTTTAGTAGCTATGTGTGAGCCTATATGTGTTGTTTACTGTGTTTGCAGTGGGCTTTTAGCCTAAATAATTTCGCTGTTATTGATTTAGTCAAACTTATACCTCATACCGTGTACTTAGTCGCGTGTGTGTGTGTGTGTGTGTGTGTGTGTGTGTGTGTGTGTGTGTGTGTGTGTGTGTGTGTGTGTGTGTGTGTGTGTGTGTGTGTGTGTGTGTTGAGAATTAGACCTCCGCTCTCTGTCCATGGGGCTGAAACTAGGGTGACCACCTGCTAATAAACCCAAGGGGGGACAAGGGGTATGTTTCAGGGGGACAATGGGGGACACTACCTGGCGCGGCGGTGCCCCCACCTCAAGGGCAGACTAGTGGTTTACCAATTTCTAGCACATACCACCTTACATGGTATATTAATAATGCCCTATGCTATTCCCCTAAACATGTGTAATTACTGATGACTCATGAATAGGCCAACCAATGTGTATTTTTTTCTAAACAAAGATTCATAATACTTTGAACATTCAATGAATTGACACACAGATGCACTTGTACTCACGATTTACTTTAGCTGTTTAATATTAATTTAGTTTTCATTACAATTTATTCACTTTAAATAAATGATAATGTAAAATTCTAGGATTAACAGGAATTGTAGTTGCTCAACACCACAGGAACAGTAAAAAAAAAGAAAAAAGTCTTAACTCACGACTCCAGAGGTTCACGGAACGAGAAGGGGGAGGAAGGATGGTGAACTTGCATGTTAGTAAAGGCAGGCGCAGGAAAAAAAAACTGTTCAGTGTTCTGGGGACATCTTTAGGACTTTGGGAACACCTTTAGGACTCAAACCTCTTCACCAGCATCTGAATCAAATAAGGAAGAAAGATAAGAGACAGAATTAAAGCAACATTCATTTTTATGATAAGCTTCCAAATGGTTTTCCAGTATAGACAGAGGAGTGCAAACCCATCACCATCACAAGGTGACAACAATAAAAAATGGTGCCAAGATACAATCCTATGCAAAACAATGACATATTTTGACCTAAAAGGCTACTGTTTCCTTAAAGTGACACATTTGCACATCAAACTTCATCTTAGACAAATGGGGTCATACATAACTAGGTTTCTTACCTTCAGGTTTCTTCTTGAACTTGTATTTCTTGTTGGAGCATGCAGCATTGAGGAGAACCTTCTCTTTCACTACATAAGTGTAGAAGTCCTTGCAACTGAATGTGAAGTGGGTCTGTCATCAGTGAAAAGACCCTCTCCATTGAAGCATTGGTGATTGGTACACTCAAGAGGAAAGAAGCTAATGCTGTCATGTTTGGTGTGTGTGTGTGCTTGAGTAAGGTGGCCCACTTCTCCACGACTGGAGCTCCAGACTGCACGATGGCCTGTTGGTGTGGCAGAACGACACAATACTCATCATATAGCGCATCCATGTCCAACTTCTTGCTTAGCTGCAGGACCTCTACAGCTTCACAGAGATGGGAGAAGTTGAATGGGCTCTTCTTTAGTGCCAGGCTAGCCAATTTCTTCTGGTAGTTGGAGTCAGAGAAGTCATAGCGCTGCTCCAGGTAGGTGAGAGAGGACTGGTAGAAGTTGCACATGTCCTCTCTGAGCACAGCTGCCTGTCTGTCTGGAAACTGCTGGAGGAGTACATCCGTCTGGGCCCCAAAGAAACCATCACTCTGTCGTAGCTGTAGCTTGGTTTTTAGGGTGAACATCATATTGTAGAGCTCACAGACAGTCCCATCTTCTCGCTCCAGCACCAGCACAGTGTCGTGGAAAATCTTCAGCGCATTGCTGAGGAAGGACAGGTAAACCTAAAAGACGTAAAGAGAGTCAATGATCCTGTGTGCTGGCACTGTTTGCATTATCATCATTTCTCTAATCCCTGTTTCATGTAATAATACTGTAATAATACTAAAAAAGTTGAGTGCAATTAAAATGAATTACCTGTAGATCAAGGGGGTTGCCTTCGCCATTCTGGTCATCCTTGAACAGCCGCCATAGTGACTTTGGGCACCCGTCCTCTCCCAATGAGAGAAAGTAGGTCTTGATAGGAGCCCAGCTGTCGTGAAGCCTCTTCACTGCAGGCCACAAGCTCAGCCATCTTGTGGGTACATTTCTAAGGAGGGACTGGTACTCTATCTCCACAAAGGTGTGAATTGACTTAAGTTCCTCAGTGCGTTTGGCAGATGAGGAGAAGTGGCTAAAGGTCTTGTTAACGACATTTTCAATATCAATATTTAGCCGATCTCCTGCGTGTTTTGCATTGTTGTGAACGATGTGGGCCACACAGTTTGCCTTCAAAATGTAATTGTTGTTCTCTTTCAGTTTCTGGAAGACAGAGTTGTATCTCCCGTAATTTACACTAGCATTGTCAGCGGAATACGCAGATATCATGTCTAGTCCCAGTCCGTTTTCCTCCAGCTTGGTGACTATCTGGTTGTGGATCGCGGCAGATGTTTCATCACTGTCATCTAGAAATCAAGGACCTTCGTCTGTACTCCCAAGTCTGGCGTCCAGTAACGCACTGATAGTGGGAAGAGCTTGGTGGTCCCATGATTGGAGGCGTCTGAAGCAACTGAGAAGAATGGCGTGTGGGCTGCGGAGACACACACAGATGGGGTGAACTTAAAAGAGATTCTCTAAAAACAGATTATTATAAAAAAAAAATATAAGATACTGCTTTACTGTTTTGATCATTATTGATTTTATATAAATATTATCTATAGAAATATTTATACCTTTTCAAAAATTATAGTTGTTTTGTTTGTTTATTTTGGGAGATAACGAATAGTGAAATGTTGCTCACAATCACGTAAGGATACACAGAGCCTGGTTTCACGAAGGCACGGATGAGCAGCATTATGTTAGCTAACGAATGCAATTTCAGTGAACTGAAGGAAAAGTTGACTTTTAACATACCAGCAGAAGAAGATGATTAGCTAACATTAGCTAGCTAACGTTACACAAATAGCTAACACACAACAATGTTGCATCCATGAACATAACTTTAACTTTACCTTTGGTTGTTGCCTCTCGTTGCTCATTCAGTGGTCTTCTGAGGACTTTTAAGCAATCTTCGACAGAGGCAGGGGCAAGTACATCCGTGACAATGGCTTCTGCCTTCGTCCGACCACAAGCCATCCTCTTGGCAATGTCCGAGTCTGGATAAATCGTTGTGGCTAGCTTTGCGCCACAATCTCCTGCTCGATATGATGTAGCGTGTTGGACAGTGTGATACACACTCGTCACCTCTGCAGCAGTCACTTTGTCAGCTAGAAAGTCGTTTTTAGGTCGGAGGAAAGCATCCATAGATTTGGATGTCTCTTTCTGTTGGACACGTTTCTTGTGAGTCTCTGTGAGTCTGTGTCGTTTGACATCGTATTCCCCTCCATGTCCGATTGAGAAGGACGTTTTGCAAAGGTCACAAAAAGCCCTCTCGGTATCCCCCTCAACACCTTTCAGCCACAAATATTCATTCCCCCAGTCTTTCTTGTACCCACACCTTCTCACCTTTTTAATTGGAATTGGCAGTGCCTCAGACTCAGTCTCTTCCGCCATTTTTCAAATTGGAAAGCGCGCATCTAAAAGTTTGTTAATGTGTGTGTCTGGTATGCGCGTGCGCTGTCATGACAACAACGAAAAAGTTGACAACAACCTAGTCATCAGTTCAAGTGAGAGGTGGGTGTGGCAACAGTAGCGTGCTGAACTGTCAAGTAATGTTCGTTTGGCTGCCTGGGGCTTCAGGATATAGAGAGCGACCAACTTTTTTTGAGCAAGCATTGATTTCGCGTGACACGGTCTCAATTTGCGGGACGCATGCATGGGCTTCAAAACGCTGTGCGCTCACGCACTACGCGTGACGGGTTGTCACCCTAGCTGAAACACTGTGTCGAAATGAAGTGAAGCGTTGTCACTTTGCTCTCCAATATTCATCGTGAACGTGATATGTAGGCCTAGGTTGTATTTTGGAGAGAGTGAGAGAGAGCAAGAAAGCGAGAGAGAGCAAGAGCGCGAGCGAGGTATAAAACTCTTTATATGTAGGCCTATTCGGCATATTGAACCGTCGGCCTTATGCGCCTCCTTTTTGAAAATTCGGACAAACGGACCTTCGGAACAATGGGTTCCGTTTTCGTAACATTGAACCGTCGGCATAGTGGCATGTCGATCTAATGATAATATTTCGGACCATTGAGACGTCGGAACAATGAGGTGTCGGAATTACGGGCAGGCCGATGTGATACAGCGTTCAGCTGTGCAAGAAATATTTTTTTCTTTTTCAATCTTGACGACTTCTGTAGTGCTGTGTGTAGCCACACCTTTGGCCCTACTGAACTTAAACGCGCAGTTAAATTCCTTTTCTAGCTCCTCTTGTTTATGTTGTTAGCTTAGCCATATCATGTCACGTTGTCAACATTGGATACATGGAGCAGAACATAGTGGTCATATGTCCAATGTTTTTTGAAAACGTTTTCTTCATAAAACATGCCAGACAGATTTTGTATACATTTTATTCCTTAGTATTTAGCTAAAATGGTTATGCCGTCTTTCAGAACCTTTCATTACCGGCACTAAAGAGAGAAAAAAGTGTCCTCATGTACCCAGCACTTCTAAAATTCACTTCTGAATGCGTCTCCGTCCCCAGCACATTTCAAACCAAACTGACGCCCATGCTTACTGGGACGCTGTGTTGAAACCTCCGAAACCCAACTGAACTGCACTATAGGTTAGTTTCATCCAGAGCCATAAATGAACTCGGACTTTGACTGTTTGACTGTTTTGCATACTGCACTTACTGAGATATTGTGTTGATGTATGTGTGTGAGTGCTGCGTGTGTGAGTGGATGCGTGTAGGGGTGGGAGGGGGTGGGGGTGGATGGTTGGGTGGGGAGTGTTTACGTTGTGTGTTAGAGGTTTTGTTCAGAGCTCTAATTATGGTGAGACAAAGTCAAGTTGGTTAAAACTGTTACTGGTGTACACCACTAATGTATAGTCCCATTTTACCACGGAAGGGATTGGGGTTGGGTCCCTTGAATATTTGTACTATACTTAATAAAATTGTTGATGTTTCTGAAATCCTCACTGAACATTATGTACTGACCTAACGATGTCCAGTGATGAGTACTTGAAGGAACTTTAATGTAACAAACCAGGTCACTGAAAACCCCTAACCAACGGCAAAAATCCACATTAACAACAACCCGTAACCCGGGCAATCCCCCAAACCCGGTCCCTTCAACGTGCAAGCCCCCCCCCTCCTGTTCTCCCAAGGCCCTCCCCCAGCTGACCTGATGATTCCCTCCCCACACTGATTGACAAGAAGAACATTCCAATGCATGCACATAGAACAACTGGCGTAACGGACAACGAAATACAATGCAACACATAACACAAAAACTCTTTAAATGTCCCAGGGTCGCTACAATAAGTTGCATGTACTTGCAATATCAGAGACACACCTGAATCCATCAATAAATAGTGACGTACTGAAAATAGAGGGATATAATATGTATAGACTAGATAGGGGAACAACAAGTGGAGGTGGGGTATAGCCATCAATTGTCAGGATCATAGACCAGTGAAAACAAGGAATGATCTAGGATGTAAAGAGGTTGAAGTATTGTGGCTGCAAGTTCAACTTCCGTATATAAAGCCAATGTTAATGGGGTGCTGCTATAGACCTCCCCCGCAACTACAATGTACTTAGACAATAAGTAAAGTACTGGACAAAGTGTGTGATGCAAATTATGAAATGTTTTTCTTAGGAGACTTAAATAGGCTATAGACTGGAATCTGAGAGACTGTCCGCTTAAAGCTAGCCTACTTCCTTTGGCAGATACATGTAATTGATCACAAGTAGGCAAGAAGCCTACAAGAATATGCAGTAGAGCAGTAGAGAAAGTTATTTTCAAACGGATCTTTAAAAACTTTAATGAATATAACTACTGTAATGAAGTAAGAGAGGTTGACTGGTCTGAAGTTATATAGAAGGAAGACCCTAATCTTGCTCTGTGCGTTTGACAGTTTATTAGCCTACTCCCTTCCTGTCAGGAAGTTAACAGTGTGAAAAACCTGTCTCCTTGGTTAGATCAGGAACTTAAAGCACACATGATGGAGAGGGATAGAGCCAAGGCAGTTGCAATACAATCTGGTGGTGAACGAGAATGGAGTATGTATCGTAAACTAAGAAACGTTGTAACAATGTTGAATAAAAACCCAGAAGAAAATGTAGTCATAAGAGAATTAGTAATAGTAGTATAGATAGCAAGACCATGTGGAATGTTTTTAATCAACTAATGCAGGGGTCTCAAACTCAATTTACCTGGGGGCCGCTGGAGGCAGATTCTGGGTGAGGCTGGGCCGCATCAAGTTTTCCACAAAAAAGTACAAATATCCAGTCTTCTCAAGCTTTACTATTAACAGTTCTGTAACATGAATGCTTTTTTGAACATGAATGGCTCTTTTGAACATGAACGACTTTAAAACATGAACCTTCTTCAGAACATGAAGTGTTCTTCTGAACATATGGCTTTTCTTGCCTACTCCTTACTGCCAGAGACCTGGCAGCGCTTCCTCTCACACAGCTCCTGCAGGGCCCATGCAGGGCTTTTATAAAGCTTGCTGCGCCCAACAACCTTGCGAAGACGGGGTGAAATGTGCAGAAGCATTTTTCACCGCAAACGTTGGTGTGTGTGTGTGTGTGTGTGTGTGTGTGTGTGTGTGTGTGTGTGTGTGTGTGTGTGTGTGTGTGTGTGTCAAGCCCGACCCGACCCGTGCATGTTCTGTACGAGCCCGGCCCGGCCCGACACATTAACTGTAATTATGAGCCCGAGCCCAATTTCAACCCGAATTTTTTTTTAATACATGTGTAACTTATGATATATAAATTTCGATTAATATGTGTCGGCCTCAACTTGATACAAAACACTCTTTCACACGTCGATATTTCCTCTCCCACTGGACACACACACACACACACACACACACACACACACACACACACACACACACACACACACAAACACACACACACACACACACACACACCCCTACCGACGTATCCAGGCCCATGCAGTTATAAAACGCAATCAATCATGTCAGAACATAGCCTACCAACATTTGCAGTGAAAAAAAACTGACACACATTTCATGCTCAGGGATATGAAGCTCCACAACTTGAGGAACTCGGTTGCTAAGCGGTTAGTTTCAGATGCTTCAGTAAGATCGAAATACATCAGAGGAGCCACACAGGAGAGAACCCGGTCAGGTGCATGGTGTTTGGAAAGAGATACACACAGAAAGGGCGTATCTCCAGCGCACACAGACTTGGGAGAAGCCATACCGTTGGCCTAGCACACTTCACCTCCGTCTTATGCAAGGTTTTTGTGCGCAGCAAGCTTTATAAATGAGGCCAACGGGCAAGCGCAGCGACTCGGCAAAAAAATATATAAAAATTAAAACGTGCGGGCCGCACTAACACTTAACTTTGATATCAAGTAGGGGGCCACAAAATATCGTCCCGTGGGCCGCAATTGGCCCGCGGGCCGCGAGTTTGAGACCCCTGAACTAATGGGAAAAAGTGGTAGATCTACACCGTCCTTCTTAGAGGCAGAGGGCAATTTTATCACCAAACCAGATGAAATTGATAACTATTTAAGTGATTATTTCAGTGATCAAATCCAGAAATTAGGGAGAAAATAAGGGTCTAGATCTAGAGCTCTCATCCAGGCTTAGTACAAACAAATTGATGAAGAATAAATGTAGTTTCCACTTTGAAAAAGCCAAGGTGTCTACAGTAGAACAATTAATAAAACTCAGTAAGGTCAAACCAGTGGGTTTTGATAACCTAGATGTGAGGTTGCTTAAACCTGTTGCAGATATAGGCTCTGCCTATCTGCCATATAATTAATTTAAGTTTTGAAAAATCAATCTGCCCAGCAGACTGGAAGATTGCTAAAATGATCCCACTGCCAAAGAATAATAAAGAGAATTTCTCAGGGAAGAATAGTAAACCAATAAGCATTCTACCCACCATAAGCAAGATCATGGAAAGAATAGAATATGAGCAAAATTATTTCTGTATAAATGACTTGAACACAGCTCATCAACATGCATACAGAAAGGGGCACTCCACAGCTACAGTGCTAACCCAAATGACTGACGACTGGCTGAAAGAAATAGACGCAGGAAAGATAGTTGGTTCAGTTTTTTTTAGACTTCCGTGCAGCTTTTGATATTCTTGACCATAGATTATTAGTGAATAAACGGTGCTGTTATGGTTTTGATAGGGGTTCTGTTGCCTGGATCAATAGTTACCTTACAAATAGAAAATACTTACGTGTACTTTAATGGTGTTTTTTCAGAAATGAGGGTTATGAGCTGTGGAGTGCCGCAAGGGAGTTGTTTAGGGCCATTCTAAACAATGCATCTATTGCTATGTACGCAGATGACTCAACCATTTATTCAACAGCGCTGACACCAGATCTTGAAAAGGTTCTAAATTAAGAGCTAGTGCTGATAAGGAAATGGGTTAAGATAAATAAAATGGTGCTTAACATAAAAACAACAAAATGCATAGTATTACGCTCTAAATGGAGAGGGAGAGTAGAGCCGAAACTGCATCTAAAACTATTATGATGATAAAGAAATCGAACAGGTCACAGAAGTTAAGCTACTTGGTGTGCTGATTGACAGCCAAATGACCTGGGGTCTCATTTATAAAACTGTGCGTGGGATCGCTACTAAAAGTGTACGTACGCCCAAAAGCCAAGTTTTGCGTGCGCCAAAAAATATTCTGATTTATAAAACCCTGCGTACGCTCACCGTACACAATCTTTTCTTTATAAATCACAGACTGCCTACAAGTGTGCGCAGCTGAATCAGCTTCACGTTCCGCCCTGTACACGCCCCTTTTTAACCATAAAAGGTCAATGCAAATGACCTCATGAATTCGATCTGCATATAAAAGAGACTCAGATGCAAGTATTATGGCTCATCGGAAACAATGGTACTGAGAGAAAAGCAAAAAAGCGAAATTTCACGGAGGTTGGTGGGTGAGATGGAGGCCCGAAAAGTAGTTTTGTTCGGCAGTCACGGGATTGGGATCGCCAACAACAAAAAGCAGAGTGAGTGGCAACATGTTGCTGCAGCAGTGAATTCTGTCAGTAGCACGGAGCGCACAGTCCCAGAATTAAAAAAGAAGTGGTCTGACATAAAGTTACATACTTTTATGTAGCCTACCAATAAATCGTTATGGTCCCTAAAGACCCTCTCCCTCCGAATCCTGCCATTTGCATGGTCCGCCAGAAGTGCCATATGGTGCACTATTACCACGGCGCTCACCTCTGTATTTATAGGGTTACGGTAATAAGACTGGCAGTTTGTAATCACCCACGTAAAATGTTCTTGAACATAACCCCTTTTTAATGCCTGATTTGTCATGAAAAGCATCAAGAGTAACGGACAACGATTGTGATGAGGAGTGTGGCTTGGTTTTCCACACTTGGGATTGAATTGACATTTGATTATGTGTTTACAGTGTCACATAAAAATATTATGTTATTGACACATGTTGGACAGATGCTTTGTTCCATGCAGTGGCGCCGTCAGTGGACAGTATGGAGTGACGGGATTAAATATAGAGATTTTTTTTTTATTTCTATTCTAAGGAGATGTTTCTGGAGTTATAACTGAGAAATAACGCAGTTGACCTAAATTATTCTGATTACATAGATTTAACGCATGATACGGGTTGAAATTAAGGTCCCGTTCACACAAAGCCGATTTCATGGCGAAACCGCAAAGGTCTTGTACGGTTCGGCCTTCCGTACACACGAAGCCAGCGAATCCGCTGACCGAAACCGCAAACTTCTGAAACCACCCTCGAAGGTGGTTTCAAATCGACCCGGTTTCGTTTTGGATTCGTGTGTACGCCTGAAACCGACTGAAACCGCAAACCATGACGTCATCGCCCCACCCCTCGACCTCCTAGCCAATGACTGTTAAGCCCGCGGAGTCTCAGAAATCACATGCGAGCATGCGCATAAGGGCAGCCTTTATGCGCATGCTCGCCTCTTCTTCTTATTTCATTTCTTCTGGATTTCTGTACCAGAAGCAGCGCCCCTTATGGGCCTGGAATGTGTACTACAGCGTTTCTACAGATCTACCCGGTTTCGCTTGGCTTCGTCTTTACGGAGATACTCCGAAACCGGTTAGATCGAAACCGTAACGGTTTCGCCCGTTTCGGCTTCGTGTGAACGGGGCCTAAATTTATGATGGGCGATGATAAAACATAATCGTTCTTCTCACTCTACAATTCTTCGGTCTGACTTCAGTTCACCACCACACCATCTGTGTCGCCAATTCTCCTTTTCCTCTAAAGTATGCGTACGCATGGGTCAGAGTTTGCTTCGGGCTGCGCACAATTTCCCGTCAAGTTGGTTTTTTATAGATCACAACCTTGGCGTGGAAAGTCACGTACGCCAATTTCAGCCCCGTTTTGTGCGTACGCAACGGTTATAAATGAGACCCCTGGACAAGTCAGATAGATGAAATGTTGAAGAAAATGGGTAGAGGGATGGCTGCAATTAGATATTGTAGCACATATTTATCAGGATGCCTAATTAAACAATTAATGCAAGCTTTAGTCCAGTGGTTCTCAACCTTTTTTGAGCAAACGCCCCCCTGACCTTACCCTGATCCTCTGGCGTCCCCCCCCCCCCCCCCCTTGAAGAGGGCCCTGACTCTAAGATACATCATATAATTCAGAATATGTCTCATAATTATCTGAGGTTTTGGAGTTTAACACGCAGCTGCGCACGAGGTTGAACGTGATAGAGTGGCGAAGTCACGCCCCTTCCGGTAGAGCCCATGGGACCTATGAGATCGAAAAATATGAATGGGTGTCAATGGAGAGAAAATAATTATTTTCTGGTCCCAGTCTTTATATGCCCTGGATTACACATATGTTGTTTGTGGGTTTAAATTATAATTTTTCATGCAAAGAAACCAAAGAACTTTCGTGAAGAAGTTTTATAATTTTAGGTTTTATGTGAGGCCGCTTTGTGAACTACAGCTCTTCATATGATATACGTCACCACACCCGCACTTGGAACTCGGTACAGAGATGGCGATCTCTCTGCTCCACTTCACCACTTTTTTTCAAGGCGAGGTGAAAGCATAGAAAGAGGTGAAAACCACTATAAGTTGGGGCATGTGGAGAGTTTTAGTTATGTGCCATCTCTATGTGCCATCTCTGTGCCTCAAGCTTTTCTAGTGGATTTGAGTTCAAATCTTTTTGATTGTGAAATCCTTCTAGAGTTCAAAGGACCCTATCGGTGGGAAATATATTTGACATATTGAACGATTTCTGTAGAGAACATAATAGGTCATTACGGTTGGACGATATTGCCAAAAATTATATCACAATGTTCTGTCATATTACTCAATGTCGATAATGCTCAATTTAAAGTTTCAAGAATTTTCTCCTCAGGGCAGAACCCTAAAGAAACTATAAAGGTCAATTATGGTTTGTAATATACAGTTATTTGTTATCAGAAGGAATAGGTAACAAAAATTCATCAGAACCAACAATCCTTTACGTTAAACACAGAGTCAAACGAATGAAATAATAACGTTAACAACCGCTGTGAGTTCCATCAAATCAAATGGTTATGGTGGTATACTCAACATTGATGAAATAAAATAAAATCATATGGAAACATCTTCTTGTGTCAGACTGGGGTCTTGAACCCAGGTCTCAGGATTGGTAGTCAAGTGACAAATCTCTGAGCCACCAAGGAACGGGTTTTACTCAAGTTAGGAGCAATTTAGAAAATGTACAGTATTCCAGTAGAATGAACAAAAAAAATCTAATTGGATCATAGGCCAAAATCCAAGAGATAATCCAGGTTAGGAGATGTCCCGGTTATCCAATCAATGTCAGGACTGTGGAGATTCAGCCACTGACAACCCAAGACCACCACAAATTGGAGAATTTATTAAATGGAAAGGAATATCCTCCTGATGGTTCCCGACATGAAGACGTAGCGGGGACGTGGTGGAGGTCACTCTCCTGTCACCGAGACTTTGGACGTCCAGGGCAGAGAATTGTTGGGGGAATCTTTAGTGTCTGGGCAAGACTGACCAGCAGCGAAAAAGAAAATCAGCGCCGGAGTCTACCAATGCCTCAGAGGAGAGACTCTGCTCTCCCAATAGGGTGGCGGTTCCTGAAAGGGAGACTCCTGCACCAGCGTCACAGCCCTCCCTCAGCTGGATGGTACTGGTTCCCAGGAGCTATGGGTAAGAACGTCTGAAGTGACCAGAATAGATGCAGCACTTTTCCCTCCATCGGTGATCCCTCCCTGCCTGAGAGAGGGGGGTACGCCCATACTGCATCGGCTCAGGACTCTCAGAGGAGAGGACATTGCAGCCAGCTAGTCTTTCAACGCATCAGATAGACCATGGAGGAAAGCAGGGCTGTCTGATCCCAACCACTTTCAGCATCCGTTGTAAGGAATGAGATGGCATTTTCTGCAACACTATTTCTCCCTGGAGGAACAGAAAAAGCCTTTTGGTTGCAACTCTCCAAAAACCAGAATACACAAAACGTAGGAACAGAGTTTATAAAACAGGCAAGGTCAGTAACAGTCAAAACAATCCAAGGAATAAACAGGCAATACACTGAAACTTATTGGGAGCACTTTGAAGACTCAACCAAGACAATGCCACAGAACAGGGTTTAAAGACTCTGGGGTAACAAGCTAACAAGACACATGACAGAGACAATGAGGAACAGGTGAACTGGTTACCCGAGGCCTGTTTCAGGTAGCTGGTTTAACATACTCTGAGTTTAATCCTGCGCTCTGAGTTGGTTGATTCAGAGTTCAGGGTTGAAAAGAAACTCTGGGTTTTCGGTTTCAGAACAGGCGATCAGCGTTGGCTTAATCAACTCGGAGTGTGTTCACGCTGGGTTGGGGGCGTGCCTGTTGACTATAAAGAGCCATCATCAATGGATCTCTGATAACATGATCAAACATGGACCAAAAGCGGAGATCCACTTACTTTTCCCCACGGAATTGGAAATTCTAATGAACGCATATGCCGAGCAGTTACCCCTTTAAACAAAAAAAAACAATACCGCCGCGGCAGCGAGAGCGCGAGAGATTGCTTGGCAGGAAATAGCTGAACAAGTCAATGCCTGTGTAAAATAAATTAGTTAAATAAAATAAGAGGATAGTTTAATATCTTCCACTCATTCAATATGTAGGCTAAATTGTGTGTATGTGTGTGTGTGTGTGTGTGTGTGTGTGTGTGTGTGTGTGTGTGTGTGTGTGTGTGTGTGTGTGTGTGTGTGTGTGTGTGTGTGTGTGTGTGTGTGTCAATTTACGCAACTCCAAGTTGCCCCAAGAGGACTTGGCAGCAAATGAAGATGAAGTACAAAAATATAGTTAAAAAATGTAAACTAATGTTTAATTGAAATCAAATCAATTGTGCTGTTTTGCCTGCTTTTCAACATGTGATGGGCCTATATTTAAGCAGTAAATGTAAGAGTATGCGTCCTGTGGCTGAGGGCATCCCTGGGGGGAGCTCCTCTGACCCCCCCCACCCTCCAGGATAGAAATGCCTTTATAAGAGGTTGGTTATTCAAAATAATTAAATATGTACACGCAACACAGCACGTTACAAATTAGATGGGGATTCTGGCTCAAGTAATAATTTCACTGTCTAATCATCTTCTTCCAGTTACTGATGGCGTCATCGCCCTAGGCTACTTGAACCAGATGCCCACACCAACATTCATGCAATTGTAACAATTCAAAAGATGCAAAAGGATGCTTTGGAGATCCAAATTTTGGAGCATAAGTTAAAGGTGGGTGAGGTGGAAACTGGGATACTGTTCCCTGCTCTAAAAACATACCCAATATGAATGACTTTGTGCTTTCAGGAAATAAAGAAATCCTCATAAAAAGTAGATTGTCTTTATTAGAACACGGGCTGTGGTGGGACAAGTTATTTTGTTGAACAGTTTACTCAAAGGGTTTTACTTCAGTGAACATTGCAGACGATTATGCTGAGCATGTGCGTGTAGAGAAGAACAGCATCTGGTTAAAAGCAGTACCAGGGACTTTTCTGCCTTGCATTCTTAAAATGAGTTTCTTGACTTGCAGCAGTTATAGGTCCGTGGTTAGTCAGCTACTCTGATCATGGGAAAGCCACAACGTTAAAGTGACTGTAGTAGCCTACAGAGCGGGTGGGATGCACGGGGCAGATCATTCTACTCATGCGTTAATTGCGTCAAAAAACTTAAACTTAAACTTCAAGCATGCTCCCGGTGCGTTTGACAGTTAACATGGGGGCTGAGAAGGTGGTCTAAATAAATGATGGATTCCGCTTAAAAACGATAGCGCTCGTGAAGAAAATTATCAGGAAAATGAAGTATATCCAACCGGGGTCTTAATAATCGTTCCTCACGGAGATTCCTTCTGAGGATCGAAGCCTCTACTACGTACACAGGCTCTCGTAGAAAAGGACATGCCATTTCAAACACTTCCTGACCACCTCCCGAGCAGGTTAGGTCGACGGCGTATGTTGCCGCAGCAACTAACTCTCGGTTGCGCTGAACCTGCTACCTGAAACGGAAAATCCAGAGTTTCCACTAACTCAGAGCGAACAAACTCGGGGTTGCCTCAAAACCAGCTACCTGAAACAGGCCTCTGGAGGGCAGTTCAGAAAGACAGATAACAATGACAATAATAGGAAAAGATTCTTTGGCGGCATCTTGTGGTCAACAAAAAATGACAGCTGGAGCCAATCCAGTCCCTGTTGAGCAGGCTTTTAAAAATACAAGCGACCATTAGGAAATATATTCCCACCGCTTATTACAATTTCAATTAAAATTTAAAGGTTAGTGACTCAACAATGAATGTGAAAGATTGAGAGTGCATTGTGTGTATCGGTTTTTTATTGATTAAAAAAATATACATAGAGGCTCCTTGTCTGATCACAATTGTTTTGTGTAGTGTCTAGTATTAAGCAGCATCTAGCGGTGAGGTTGCAGATGGCTGCCAAATGAATCCCCCCTTTCCTTTGCAACAACGTGGGAGACCCTTGGTGGCTTGTATTGGCCTGTATTAGCCTGTACCGGTCTGCACTGGCCTGTACTGGCCTTCTCAGGCCTGTACTGGCCTGCACTGGCTTGCACTGTCCTACATTGACCTGTACTGGACTGCACTGGTCTGTACCGGCCTGTACTGGTCTGCACTGGCCTGTACTGGGCTGCAATGGTCTGTACCGGCCTGTACTGGTCTGCACTGGCCTGTACTGGGCTGCACTGGTCTGTACCGGCCTGTACTGGTCTGCACTGGCCTGTACTGGGCTGCACTGTTCTGCATTGGCCTGTACGGGCCTGCACTGGTCTGTACTGGCCTGTACTGGCCTGTACTGGCCTGTACTAGCAATACCTTTAGGAGGAAGTGTTTCTAGGTCAGATGCGACTTCAAAATGCATGGAAGCACCCAACAGCTGCTGAATATATAACTATTTTGTAGGCCTTTCTAATTAGATCCAGAGAGATTTTGTTCTGCGCCCGGTGGTTTCAACTTTTTGAAATGGAAAATAAACAGGGAGGTTCTAGACTAAGTACATTCTGCAATTTGTCTGGTGAAGCCAGGCTAGCACTTACTAGGTATATTCTAACTGTTGTTTGCTTCTCTGTGTAGAGTGAGCGCCCAAGTTTGAATGAGGTGTCCTCATTTAGGAAAGGTTTAAGGTTTAGGTAATGGTGAGAGGTCCCTGGGTTCTCGCTGAGCAGATGTATGTAACGGGTGTCAGCTTCTTTACGATCTAGAAAAGATTGATCCTACCCCCTGTGGGTTCAAACTCTCGCTGATGGTTAACATATGGCTACATCACAACAGGGGAAAGCAAAGCAATAAGATACGGTTACCTAAGCTACATATGGATTTCCTCTTGCATCAACAACATAGTAATCACTGTGTCTATGAGTGGAGCTCCACATTGGCAGCAGGTGACCTTGATGTCCGTGTCTGACAGCCGGTTGACCTTCTGGGATGCTAACAGGATAACGGCAGCAAGTTATTGCTTCCTAGATATACTCTATGTCAGCGGAATGGGACTCCGCAGCAAGATTCTAACATGATTGGTGCCCACGGGCATATATGGATGCTGTAAAATCCAATTGTTGTCAAATGGCAGTAGGGTAACTGGGATCAGTTCATTAGGTTATGGCTGTTTCTTTAGAATCAGCCATCCACAATACAACATGTACTCCAAATCTGGGGAAGGTCATGGATTGATCCTTTTAGTGAGGGACTTTGTGTCAATAACCATTATTGCCTGACCCTCAATGACAACCCACTGGTTTGGGGTGTGACCAATGGGAGTGTGGCTTGCAGGCAGATGTATGTTAAATTATTTCATACCCCCTCATACCCCCTCAGACCCCCTCAGACCCCCTCAGACCCCCTCAGACCACAGACCTCCTCGGACCTCCCCAGACCCCCTCAGACCTCATCAGACCTCAGACCTCCTCAGACCCCCTCAGACCCCCTCAGACCTCAGTCCTCCTCAGACCCCCTCAGACCTCATCAGACCTCAGACCTCCTCAGACCCCCTCAGACCTCATCAGACCTCAGACCTCCTCAGACCCCCTCAGACCTCATCAGACCTCAGACCTCCTCGGACCCCCTCAGACCTCATCAGACCTCCTCAGACCCCCTCAGACCCCCTCAGACCTCAGTCCTCCTCAGACCCCCTCAGACCTCATCAGACCTCCTCAGACCCCCTCAGAACCTTCTCAGACCGCAGACTTCCATAGATCTCAGACCGCCTCAGACCTCCTCAGACCTTGATAGACCTCAGACCTCCTTAGACCTCCTCGGACCACCTCAGACCCCCTCAGACCCCATCAGACCACCTCAGACCTCCTCAGACCACCTTGGACCCCCTCAGACCGCCTCGGACCACCTCAGACCTCCTCAGACTACCTCAGACCTCCAAAGACTTCAGACCTCCTCAGACCTCCACAGACCTCCTCAGACCCCCTCAGACCGGCTCTGTCCTCTCATGCAGGTACTATGATACTATGGTACAGGTATTACTACTATGGGCAACTCAAACGTATTGGCGTTCACATCACTGCCCCCTATATTAAACAAAGGGTCATTACATCTTGGTAAGGGCCTCTTTGCATTTTGTATGGTAGCTTATTGGATATGAGAGCCAAACTAGGTCACATATAACCTAACCAGAATCCAGACCACTTCATATTCTGTCAAATTGAACTGAAAAGGCCATTTGATGGGGTTAAAGTGGCCTTTTCTTGTGTTCCTGCCACATGTGAACCAACAGCACCCTCTCCAGGCCACTGTATGTATTGCTGAATGTGTGTCTGTCTTACCATATGTTGTTGTTCTCCCTTGTCTCTTCTGTTCCAACCTCAGGATATGAGCCAACTAGAGTTCCTTTATTTGTCCAACAACCATCTGAGTTATATTCCCACACCCCTGCCTGAGAGCCTTCGAGCACTTCATCTACAGGTAGGACAAAAACCCTGGAGCAACAATAGAAACAGGATAAACTGACCTGGAACAAGCAACACGCACAACTTAACAACTGTGCCATGGTACATAAAGGAAAGAGCATCGCTGGAACACAGAAACGTTATCTATGGAATCATGCCACTTAAACCAATGCACTGATCAATTATGAAACAAACATCAAAGACTTACCAATTCATACACATGGAGTATTCACATATCTGCATTGGTTGTTTGCACATGTCCGTATTGAAGTAAAAATGTGTTGCATCAGCCATCCCTGAAGATCCTCTCATTGGTTCCTTATCTTCCTCTTTCCTCCTTCCATTTCTGTAGAGCAACAACATCCAGAGCCTGCAGGAGGACACGTTCTGTAACGCACAGGACCGCAGCTACAGCCGCCCCCACCTGGAGGACATCCGGCTGGACGCCAACCCAATCCACCTCCGCCTGTTCGCCAGCTCCTACGCCTGCCTGCCGAGGCTGCCCCTGGGGGGCCGCTGAGGGCCCGAGGCTGGGGCCCACAAGGGTGTTGAGGATGGGACGGGAATGGATGATTGGTCAATGTAGACATTTTGTTGATGTTCCCTTTTTTATGCTGCTATGTCTGATCCATGATGAATCATGCTGAGATTAATGCAAAGAAGGGAGGGAGTCATTTAGCAGGGGGTGAGTGACAGTAGGGAGAGGGAGGGAGGGAGGTATGGAGGGGGAGTCATTTAGCATGGGGTCAGTGAAACTAGGGAAGGAGGGGGAGTCATTTAGCATGGGGTGAGTGACAGGAGGGAGGGAGGGGGAGTCATTTAGCATGGGGTGAGTGACAGTAAGGAGGGAGGGGAGTGGGGGGGGGGGGGGGGGGTCATTCAGCATGGCCAGAGTGACAGTAGGGAGGGAGGGAGGTGAGTCATTATGGGTCATGGGAGGGTCTGACCAGGGTGGAAAGAGGAAGATGAGTCAGACATTGTGGAATTGATCTGAGCATAACTCTTGAAAAACTTCATGTTGGATTGAACATCAATACTATTGTATTGCAGGCTACAAATATAGTTACTTCAATATTTGTGTTTGGCACCATTTCGATCTTGGAGCAATGATGAGGGCGGACATTGAAGCAGCTAGTCAGAAAGTTGAAACTCGGGACATGTAGTGAAAGACCAAACAAGCCCTCTTCTCTGCTTATTGTTTAACCTTTCATCATAATATCACGTTGTAAAAACATAATGCTGGGATTTTGATGACAAACGGTGGAGAAATACATTTTGATGACTTGTTGGTCTCTCTAATTAAAAACACAATAGGAGGCAATGCAGCACATGTTAATCATTTCATCTCATGATCAAAGTTGTATAAGCTTTGTTAATGTCTGAGACATTATGAATAATGTATGAATAATGAGACCCATGACACTTGGAGGTATACCTCCAAATCCGTTCTACTGATTTCCAACCGTTGGCCATCACTCACAAATTGGTGAGTTTTGAGTTCTGAAAAATATGTTCCTGATACAGTGTTACTTTTTTGATGATCAAATGTCTGAAAAGTGATGCACTCATGTTGATCGTATATAAATGCTTTGAAATTATCTAAAGTAGTAAAGGTAAAGTCCGGAGTCCACGGCGGAGTAACACCAGATGGCCACATGGTGGTGTCTCTCTCAAGTGTTTGGTGTCTTCCTATAGCTGGCACTTCCCATGGTAACTGCTTTATATAATATAAAAATAATCAATTGTTTATCTTATCTAGCTTATATAATATAGATTTATGTTAGACTTATGTTTTGCAAGCAAAGTATTGTCAGATATGTCACGTTTATGACCATGTTATTTTGATGCCATATCATGCATGGTTCTTACATTTCGAAAATATTTGAAGGCACACACACAACACATTGGGTTTGAATTAAATTATTTGAATGTTCTTGTAAGCCTCTAAAGTGATCAGATGTTCCTGGTGCTCTTTACAGTCATTGCTCTCTCTAATTGATCATCTGCCTCCTGTGCTCTTTATGGCCTGTTCTCCAGCCCGGTCCTCTCTCCTGGTCACCATAAACCCCCCCTCCCTGCTCTCAATTCCCCCAATAAGCCAGATTGCATGAATGCACAGGAGACCAATGTCTGTTCTATTTCTGAAAGCATTTCTCTGCTGCGCGGGGCTGTTGCTTTGGTAACGTGATGACTTTCAAACATCATTTAACATGTACAATAGATGTGTGTGTGTGTGTGTGTGTGTCAAGTTATTCAGCACCACTGATTCTAGGTAGACAAGACCTCCACCAGATTCCCTTCTGCTCTCTCTGGCTGTGTCTTACCTCCATGGCTCTCTCGTTCCTCCCTCTCCGTGCCTCTTCAGCCATCGCTTGGGTCTCCACCCTCCACCACTCCCCCACCCCCCCACCCCTGGGCCCCCCCTCCCTCCAACAGTGCCTCACTCTTCCTCCCGTCTGTCAAACGGTCACCTCATTTATTTCAACACTGGAGTGTGCTGGTTAGATGTCCACTTATATGATGCAGACAGTGTGTGTGTGTGTGTGTGTGTGTGTGTGTGTGTGTGCGTGCTTGTGTGGGTGTGTGAGCTCCACAATCTCCCACTGAGTGACTCATTGGAATAGAACGGGGGCGGGGGACACCTGTAATCAAAGTTTAGTCGAAGCCCAACAAGGACTCACACTTCCGCTTGCTGCAGGCCCTAAATCCTGTGGTGATCTCCACTGTTTCATATCGATTGATTCAACACCGTGGCAGGAGGTGAGGAGGTCATGAGTCGTTTGGAGGAACACTTCAGACCGCTCTGCTGAGACTGCAGAGCTTCTGGATGGAGCATGAGTCACTAGATCATGTTGACAATATCTCCGCTGATACCGTCTGCACATGGCAGAGCACATGAGCCAGTGGCTCCTCTGTATCGGAGAAACACGCTGAATACACACCCACACCAACACACAGCACACCCAGAAAACAGACTCGCCCCCAAACACACCACACGCAGAATACACACTCACACCCACACACAGCGCACGCAGAATACAGACTTACACCCACTCACAGCACGTGCAGAATACACACTCACACAGCACACGCAGAATTCACACCCACACACAACACATGCAGAATACACACTCACAACCCCACACAGCGCACGCAAATTACAGACTAACACCCACACACAGTACATGCAGAATACACAGTCACACACAGCACACGAAGAATACACACTCCCACCCAAACACAGCACACGCATTATACCCACTCACACTCACACACTGCATGGGCAGAATACACAGTCACACACAGCACACGCAGAATATACACTCACACCCACACATCAGAATACACACAAACACACAGCCCAGACCTCAGGCGACAGAGAGACTTCCCACATTAGAATGTGTTTTTGCGTAATGTACTTTGTATTCATCCAACTGTTTCATTATGGTCGGTCTCGGCTAATTTATGGATCGTCGGAAAACAGGGGATGCAGCAAAATCATTATCTCCTGATGTTTGCATTTTGTTATCCATTCTTTGGCTTCTTCCAGATGTGTGTTGTTTTCTCGTCTGTCCCCCTGGTGGTAGAGGCGTTCAGTCCTCTATGAGGTCCTCTGTCAGGGCTCCGCTCCTATCTCCCTGAGAACAACTACTTCCGGGTGACCTCCCTTCCTCCAAATCACCCATTGATTGGATTGAATTGGTCAGAATTTAGGACGGAGAGTTGGCCTTGAGGGAACGACTAGAGGATTTAGAGGTCGCCAGTGATATGAAACCAGTGAAGGGCTTAATCCATAAAGAAACACACAAGCAGAATCACACACAAACACACACACACACACAACAAAACAAAACACAGAGGCCACAAATGCATGCTGAATTCATCTGGTATTAAGGAGGCAAACGATCCACCGGTTATTTATGAGCCCAGCTGGAGAAACATGTTTCCTTCGGCGGAGCTATTAAGAACATTCACCGTCAAATATTGATTGATACAAAATTGGGACATTTTTGTCAGTGCTGCCACATTTTAATATGACACATCATGGAGCGAAAGACAAGAAAGCAGTTGGGAGCACAGATCCAGATCCAGAACATTTCGCTGGCATACAAATGAACATCAAAGCCGGTCCAAGTTGCTGCATGGTGAGACCTCCTGCCGGGGGAGGAGATCTCTCCCCCGGTCCACATAGGAAGCAAACATACCTCAAAGAGGGTTGTGGACAGAGA